>NW_015151225.1:30906-43910 GCF_000732505.1 Cyprinodon variegatus
AGAAAAAGAAGGGAAATTAGGCCTACTTTTGCAAGTAGAAAATTTATGGAAATGTAAAATATTATTTTTGTTGCCCCATATGTTTATAAACCTAGAGGACATCAGCAAACTTACTTTGTTTGCCATAAGTTAACTTTTACATTAAATATTTTAGACCCAATGCTACAGGAACTGTTAATTTGCAAAATATATATCAGTGTTCAATGACATTACAATCACTTTTAATTAAATATTTCACACTTTGTTGTGATATTGCATTTGGTCCTGGCATTAATGTGGTTTTTAACAAAAAACAGATGTCCCTCTGTCTATCCTTGCCACCCCCTGGCAGTTGACAGTGCCCCACTGAATCTCAAAAACATATTTGTCGTGTCTCAAGGAGCACAACAAAGAGTATAAGGACCTAATGTAGCTTCAAAGCTCAGACTGAACATCCTGTGGACTAGTTGAGTTTGGAAAATCCAAACAAACTTACTATTAAAGGAAAAGTCTGGTTATATGTGTTTTTAATTAAGAGTAATTACATATGAATGCGCTTTACCTGGGCTGCTCTGTGGCACAGTGGGTAGCACTGCCACCTTGCAGCAAAAAGATCTGTGTTCCTGTCTCTTTCTGCTCGGAGTTTGCATGTTCTCCATGAGCATCCGTGGGTTTTCCCTGGGTACTCAAGCTTCCTCCCACAGTCCAAAAACATTACTGTTAGGTTAATTGGTTTCACTGAATTGTCCTTAGCTGTGAGTGTGTGTCTGTGTGTGTGTGTGAATGTTGTTTGTCTCTGTGTTGCCCTGTGATGGACTAGCGACCTGTCCAGGTTGTGTGCCTCTCCTCTCGCCCAGCTGACAGCTGGAGATAGGCTCCAGTACCCCTCGCAACCCCGTTTGGGATACTGTATTTGGGCAAAAATGGCCAGTCCCGGTCTCAGTGATCGCAATGAAAATTATATAAAAAAATTTTACTGGTTAAAACTAATTCATTAAATCACAGTGATGATTAGTTTTAGCTGCAGAAAATGATCCATTGATCATTCCTTGCTGACTGGATTTATCCTTTGAAATCAAAGCAAACCAAAACTTGAACAAGCTGCATTCTGCACTTTTTGTAAGCTGAAAGCCAGCAAAATGTTGCTGTTCGATACTTGATGGCAAATCAAATACCAACTGTGAGAAAGTATTGACCTTTACAGCCAGGCTATCCAGCTTTTTATATCTTGCTGATCCATTGACTATAGAGTCAGACAATGTGAAGCTGGCAGCACAGTATGTGTTGGGGTACAAAATCATGTTGGAGTTCTCCAGTATTTCTTCACGTCTCTATATTATCAGACTGTTTGCCCTTTACATCCAACCTCCTGGTAAGAAGTGTCATGTGAGCTACCTCTTGGTCAATAGCTTTATAAAAAAAAATCCAAATGCCTTTACGTCTGAAGTGATAGAGATGCTGTCTCAGTACAGAGACAGACACAAAATATTTTTAAAACTCCCTTGAAAATAAGAGAATGTTAGGATAATTTAAAATAAAAAATTAGTGTGTGTGAAATGTGTGTTCTTTGTGCTTTTATTATAAAACAGTGCACCATGACAATACCTATGGATCTATAAAGTAGTATTGAGCAAGAATGAAAATAAAATCCACTGCAAGTAGTGGAGAGATGAATATAACCCATAACCAGTATGAATCTGTTTCTCAAATGCTCAGAGAAGGAAGAAGATGAAAAAAATTATTTCTTATGTACTTGCTTTCAAACCTGTCAAATAGAAGCTGTACTCAAATGATAGTAGTGCCTTATTTCCCCATTAATTTAAGGTACTGACTTTCTCGCTGCAAACAAATGTATACAAAGCAGTTGCTTGTCCTAGAAGTATGTAAAGGTATTGCTCAACGTACAGCACTCTCAAATAGATCTGAACAAAAATGATCATACCCCTAGAAAAGACTGATGATAATGTGACCAAAGGCAAATGTTGTCGAGGGTGTGTCTGCTAATCAGCATCACAGGTGCCTACAACTTTCTAACCATTTAGTGGGCCTATATATAGTGCTGCAGTAATCCACTGTGCTGTTTGATGACATGGTGTGTACCACACTCTACATGGACCCCAGGAAGCCAAGTAGTGTCAGGTTCAGTGTAGGTTTAAAGAGGTAAGAGGCGGAAGGAGGCAGAGATGAGTTCTTGCTGATTTAATGTAGATCCAAAGGGTAACAGAAGCAAGTCCAAAAAATTTTAAACTAGAAGACATCAGGGAAAACACACATAACAAGCAAAGAAACAATGATGATCCAGGACTGAGAAATGGAACAAGCATGGTATATATGGGAAAATGAACAAAGACTGGGCTAAATAGCTGACTAGGACCATGTGTGGATGGAAGCAACTAGAAGGGAGCTAGGGGAAGGAGACTGAAACAAGAGGGAAAAAGAGGATAAACAAGACATACATCAGAACTCAAATACAACCAAAAGCAACAAGAATAAATACACAATGTAAATGAAACGAATAAAACCTCAAAAAGAAAAATTGAACAGAACCAAAACCATGAAAAATAGAGAGTTGTCTCAGGAAATTTAAAAAAAATTAATATAGAAAAGTATGTTAAAGGTAAATGCTTTATGACCAAGCAGTGTGATATTCATGTGACTATAGTAGCATGTCCTATTCAGACATTTAAGATCACTTGTGAGACTGTGGAACTGTAGCCAACAACACATCCAAGAGAAGGCTAAAACAAGTCTAGAAAAAATTCTCAAGAGATTAACGGTGAACTTCAAGCTCGGTGTATTGCACTATACGTTGTTTTAGCCAAGGTGGACTTAATGGGAGAGGGCCAAGGAAGACACTACTGTCCTACATGTTGACAAGCCACAAAGGTTTTGGGAGAATATCCAATGGACAGATAACATAGAGTTTATCCTTTTGCCAAGGCTCATCATCTCTATAGTCATAGATGGAAAAGTGAAGCATATATATTAAGAAAAGAAAACTTTCTCTACTGTGAAAAAGCAGCCTCTGCTATGTCCTTGGGCTATTTTACTTCATCTGACATTGGTTGTCTTGAATGTCTGCAGGTTACAGTTAAATACAGTTAAATAATAAATCTCAAGACTATCAAGGGATTCTAGAGAGAAATATGCTGCCCAGTGTCAGAGAGTTTGGTCTCAGTCGCTGGTCATTGGTCTGGCAACAGGACAATGATCCAAAACACATAGCTAAAGACACAGAAGAATGGCTGAGTGGAAAACATTGGACTATTTTGAAGAGGGCTTCTATGAGCCCTTACTGAAATCCTATTGAGCATATTTGGAAGGAGCAGAGACATCTCAAAAAGCGACAACTGGAGCATATGGGGCGTTGACCAAAATAACTTATGAGAGGTGCAGAAGTCTCCTTGAAAGTTACAGGAACCATGTGAGAGCAGTGATGGCCTACATACTATATATATATATATATATATATAACATACTATATATATATATATATATATATATATATATATATATATATATATATATGTTTCCACTCACAGGAGACCCAGAGGGAGAACCAGAAAAGGATGGATGGATGTATTAATCCAGATGCCATCCAAGTAGGCCAAAAATGCCATTAGCCTTGGAATCCTTTGATTGGTACCACTGGTTAGGAAAATGTTTCTATTTTTCAGTCCTGATTAATAAGCAGTCTATCATTAAAAACCTTTTCTTGGACGGACATCAATATTTACTTCAGGTAGAACAGTGCAAAAATAGCATATTTGTCAAAGCCACAAGCTCTGAGATTCAATCATGGATCTTCAAAGAGACCTATTCTTGTAGAAAATAGTCTGTATATATTGGCACAAATTTGCCTTGAAAAACAAACTGATTGAGCCTCTTTACTGAAACCTTCGCCAGGCTGACATTTGTTTTCAGTTCACATCAAACAAGCTCAACCAAAATAAATGTAGCATAATTGATTGTACCATGAAAATTGAAATACAAAATGGCATCCATAATTTAAAAGCTATTTTTGCCTGACAGGTCATTGAGCAGAGGTCTACAAAAACAAGAGGAGAAGGAATATTTGCAACAGTTTATCAGCCCAGTAAATAAATGTTAAACATCATGTTTTCTGCTCAGATGTTTTAGTAATGTATATTTTATCTCATGTGTAAAAGCAAAGATTGCTTTATTAAACTGTTTTGTTTGTTTTTGTTTTGCTTATGTAATGCAATATGCATTACGAAAAACTGTAAATTATTACATATAGGCCTGTAAAAACAAAGCAACAATGGAAATCAAAATGAAATGCAGAAAATGTATTTCTGGAGAATAACATTATTTATAGATGAAATTGTTAAAAACATTTATATTTTATACAGTAAATATGCCAACAGAAAGGGGACCTACACATAATAAACAAGCTAGGATTCCTCATATCCAAATATCTAATCAATTAATCTTGGCTAATAGTCTTGAAGCATCTATAAGTCCTGTCCACTGCCTGGGGACCATATACCACATTCCTTTCTTCAACTTTTGATCAATCTTATATGTGCAACCTTTTCATTCATGTTTCGAGTCATCCCATAGCATCACCCCAAAACATATAAATGACTAATACCACAGCTTTTAGTTTCTTTATTCTCCTCAAGTCTTTGGTGGATTTGCTGGTAAGTTTTAAGCCACCAGCATATTGAGGGTATCCAGTTCTGCTGAAGTGGTTTCTTGAAGACTTAATTAGTTTAATAAGTTAAACAGAAGCAAAAATCCAAAGCATAAATCAACAAAAACTAAGGAACCAGGAATACTCTCTAGAAGGGGCAAAAAAATGACAACAAACCAGCAAAGAGTGAGTGAACAGGATGATAATAAATGGGAGAGAGAAACAAAGACCAGGCTAATTAGCAGATTGGGAGCAGGTGTGAACAGAAGCAAACAGGGAGCTAGGGAAAAGGAGCCTGACACAAGAGAGGAAACAGGAAAACTCAAACACAATCAAAAATAACTAGAACACAAATAACTGTACAATATCTGGATTTTTATCTGGATCTGAATTTAGAGTACATCAACCCTTAGTATGGGCTTCATAAAACATGTGTAAATATACCTGCCTGTATTCATGTACCTGTCCCTTTGTAATAAAAGTCAGATCTGATATTTGGGCAGTTTACCTCTAAAATCACTGTTTAATATCTAGATTTGTTATGGCAGAACTAAAACATGTGTTTATGTGCTTGCATTGAGGTGCAGATCTCTCCTAATGATAATAGCGCACACGTATATGTGTTTTTCTTTTCTTCGCATTCCGTTGATTGATGCTTATCTTCATGTATCTTTTTTTTCTTGTTAAAAGACATTTCTCAGCTCTATTATGGAGCTACCAGGATCTGGAAATCTCTTAGCTCTCTTATGTGACTTCAACCTACTATTTGAAATATTGATATAGAAGTGTTTTATGTCAATAATGGCATTATAACCAGAACTTAATATTTATATATTATGCTACCATCAACATTTACAATATAATCATATACATGCTATACTTTAGTAAATTTTATATTAATTCTTCACCCTTCCAGAAGTTCTTTTATTGCAAAAGCTGTAGCCACATTGTTTAATGTCTTTTTAAATCCCTCTCTGTGAAAAGAAACAAGTGAGCCAGTCAGCAAAAGGAACTTTAATGAGATAACTAAACTATTCAGAGCTGTACGTATAAAAAAATATATATTTTTTTTAAAAGCATTTCCAATGAATGTCTTAATTTAAGCTCTGTATATGACACTTTAAATTTGTGCAGATTTGAAAAACATCTCCATTATATTCAAACATCTTTGTTAAGTCTTCTTTTTAGAGATAACTGTAATGGTTCAAATGCATTATTAAAAGCACAAAAATGAATAACATTTATGTCCATATGTGATATAAATAACAATAAGAACTTACAATATTAAAATAGCAGTTTTAATATATAGATCTAATCTTCCTATATTTTGCAGTCCTATATCATGGTATTTTTAGTGTTGATCAGCTGCCCATCATCCAGCTTTCTGGCACTGATGGTGTAACTCTTAGCAGGCAGATGTCTTGGAGGACTCGGAAACCATCTGTCCTTATGTTTAGCTGCTCTCTTGGCACACTAACCCCTGATGAGCATCCTGTCATGACACATTCATTTTTTTTTCTATATCCTCTTCATCCTACTTAAGGTCACAGGGAGGCTGTCAAATATTCATGAAACTGTACAGCTTCACAAAACTGTAACCGCTCAGTAATGACTCCTGAGTTCAATCTATGACCGGTTACATCCACAGGCCTATTTCTGGACAAGGTGGGGAGATCTTGGATAAGGACACCTTTGTTCACTAGGTTTATAGTTTGAACCATAGTAATCTGTAGTAATCATACACTGGAACAACAATCTAGAAATAAGTAAAAATGTCCTAAATTAAGCGTATTTACCCTTAATCTGAGTATGTAAATAAGAACGTTTGCCAATGAATGGAGTATTTTTACTCTTAAAATAAGATAATTAGATAATATGCACTTGAACTAAGACAATGCAATTGTTTTTTTCTTATTTTAAGTGTAATTTGTCTTGTTCCATTGGCAAAATGTCTCTTTTACCTCCTCAGTCCAAGAAAACTTCACTTATTTTAAGAAAAAATGACTTATCTATATTTCGATTTTTTTCCAGTGTAGCTAGAAAATGTCTTTAGGTATCTAAAGTTTTTTAAATTAAAGATCTTGTGGGGGCACAGTAGAGCCAAATCCACTATTTGACTAAGGCTAATTGGAGCCTAAAATAGTTATACAGTAATTGCAGGAAACTTTCAACATCTTAAACCACACCCTTAAACCAATCATAAATTCTAAGAAGCAATTTTAACTGAGAAACACAACTCAACAGGTTAAATTTCTGTTGCTATTTCTAAAATGCTTATCATAATGAGTGGGACACTCTGACAGTTTCTAAAATGGTTTTTGGAAAGAATTTGAAAAACACAGTTTTAAATTATATGAAAAACAACAACATCTTCAGATTATATCCTCTGCTACTATTTGAAATGATATGTATATACCATTATTTTTTTCTTGTCTCTTTTTTATGTCTTTTGCAAATGTCATAACTGTTCTGTTAAACATCTGTTTGATGTGATTTGTTCTCTAAGGTTTAAACTAGAGGAGGGCATTTCGTTGTTGTTTTTTGGATATGATACCTGTATTTTCCTCCTTTAGACCTGTTTGTTTGGATCAAAGGTCTTCCTTATTATCCTTCTTGTGATCTTGATTTTTCTTTTATCAACAATGGTTTAAGTGAAAAAATGCGTCAGTTGCAGCAGTAATTTTAACACAGGGCCAAAATTTGTGTCAAAGCTGAACATAATGTTTGTTTACATAGTGGTCAAGTTTTCAATGTAGCACTCCTGCATATGACAGAGCCTTTGGTCGTAACATTTATTCTGTGTATCATGATGCATTTCAACAACATTTTGTAAAGCTATCATTGCATAAAACTTTTTTATTTATAAAAAAAAAAGTCTGTTTGTCTGTCTTTCTGTTTGTCTGTCTATGTATATATATCTAATTTGAAGGTAATAGAAGAAAAGTGAGCTTTGTCCTCTGGTTTATAGGTATGGATGACACAGTAATAAGATAGTACTCTTCAATTTCTTTAAGAGTTGCAAATATTTCAGTTAGCATTTTTATTTCTCCAAAGAGTGACACACTCATTCAAGTGGTTCATAATTTCCACCATCTTGTTTTTAATACCATGATATCCCGTCATTGAAGCAGATGGTTTATTATCTCATTACCTTCCCTGTGCGATTACTGTGTATCACTAACAACAAATAATGTAACTCACACAGTGACACTACTTTTACAAACATACTACTGACTACAGCTCATGGTGACATCACAGCTCATCAGTGGGAGATAGGGACAAACAAAAGTCAACCTTTTTTATTTGATCTGCCACTTCAAGTCGTAGAGTGAGTAAGCACTGACAAACAGCTCCCACCTCAGGCCTGGTAGTAGGTTGTAGGATAGGCAGTCCTAAAGCACGAGGCTTCTGGGCTAAAAACAACTCCAAGCTGCTGCCTGACCAGCAAGAACTGCCACACACCCCCACAGAGCATGGGAAGCCGCACACGCTCCACAGTTACGTGCTCACTCCCCCTCATTATTTCCAACCCTTGCAAGTTATTTGTTTGTATGAAGCAAATGTGGAGCTGGCTATTTCAATACTACAATGGAATCATCCCTATTACTCATAAACTATCAAAAGAGCCCACAGATGAGGAAGTATTTGGGGTTTTTGACATTTTTCATCAATCACAGCATTAAACTCTTGAGAATGATTGATATTAGTTGAATAAAAAGTATGTCTCCAGTTTTTTTTTTAGAAACTCCAGATAAGTTTTTCTTCTTTAAGATAAGAAGCTCCTCAGTGAATGGACATGATCTGTTAAACCAGGTTCCACTTTTTTTTATTAAGATATGATGATGAGAAGATCTAAGATGCAACATGGAAAAATTATACCACAGTAAGCTCAAAGTAGTTGTGGTGAAGGCTAATTGGTGCCTTACTATGTCATAATTAAACACCATTTACATATTTAAGCATGCATGTTTCCTGATGAGTAAGAACATTTGAAAAGGGTAAACACAGTGGAACATTCTTATAAACAATATAACCAATGTCTTGGTTCTACAAATGGGACCTAATAACTCATAAAAAAGAGAGAGCCCTACTGTGATCGTTCTTATACCTCATCCAAAAATAGTTAGGTTATCCTGAGCTATTTTCTATGTTTAAACTGCTATATGCTTATGCTGCTGGATCACAAAAGGACCACTTTTCCTCATTCTGCTTCATTTTATCTGTATTCTCCATTCTGCGGTATTCGTTAAGTTCCATTCATAACTGTATGTACTCACTTTCATCCTCTTACATGAGAATTGGCTTGGAGCTCATCTGCCAGCAATGTCACATGCTGGGATAGTTAACAATTACCTATTATATATCTGTTTCTCTTTGTATGTCTGCTTCTATCTCTTTGAACCTTGGACAGCCTCAGCAAATGGCTGTTCACATTGAGGCCGGTTCTGCTGGAGGTTTCTTACTGTTAAAAGGGACTTGTCCTCCCCACTGTCGCTACATGCAGGCTTAGTGTGATGGATTTCTGAAGATTCAACAACAAAATGCAGAAAATTGTTTTCACAAGCTCATTTAGGAAGGAGCATGTCTTGAGAATCAATGACTATATGCAATCTGACTATATTGTCTCCATAAAGTGCCTTGAGATGACATGTGTTGAGAATTGGTGCTATATATTTGAACTGAATGGAAATTGAAATCAATTTGACATGAAGTCTGTCTCCAGAAAAAAAGAAAATGACAACACTTGCGACTATGGAGGTCACTGTGTATAACACAGTGGGCTAAACAATTGCTTTAATTGTTGGTTACATCTGATCTGATTAGTCAGAAAAAAACTGATATGAAGACTTTCTTTCAGACATGTGAGAAACTTGTTTAAAACGGGTATCAATGTCGAGAGAAAGATTTGCGTCAGAGGAAGCAGGACTATCACAGGAACATCTGGCATACAGATGAAATCTATATGTCTATCAGCTTTAATTAATATGCAATGCACATAACTCATTAAGACAGAAAGTTTCATTCACGGGAAGTAATTGAATTTAAGGATAGTACCATAAGCAAAGTATGTTTGGTCAACTATGAGAAAATAATCTATGTGAAAGAAAACCCAAGGAAACTGCTGGAATTCACTCCTAGTATTGCAACTTTATGACTAGACAGCTTAAATGTCCTGCAGTAACCCTGCAGCCTGTACCTTCCTCTGGCAGTAACATCAGTGCTGGTTTAGTGTTAAGAATATGCAGCTCTCTTCTGCCCCCTTTCAGTATGAAGCAGGACCAGCAGCACTTCCGGTTGCTCTCCTGTTTGGTATTCCTCTCATGCTGTAGTCCCCCTCCTTCTTTCAATTTTCCTGGCTTTTATTGCAGAAACATGTGCACAGAGAGGGACAGAAACATTTGATTTAGTTATATGCTGCAAATGTCTTTCATAAAGGAACCATTTGATAATGATTCATATTTCATACACTTTTCAAATGAGAAGAGCTAATTAAACATCCGGTTTCCATACAAAAGTAAGGACATTTGCATGCTTTTCCTAAATGCAGATTGTCACTTATATCAAACAAAATGGTTATATGAAAGATGAGTGAAAAAAATGTGGCATAGCACAATGCAAAATGTCAGTAAAAGCCTAAAGTATGCAATAAAAAAAAATGCATATTTGTCATAGTGGTGCAGATAGATTACAGGATTACTGATAAGTGAAAATTTTAGTAATTTCTTTCCCCAGTAATGTCATGCTGAAAATTAAAATGATTGGGTCGCTCTACAAAGTAATTCCTTATTACTTGTTCCTCTTAAGGTTTCTTAGTGGATTTACAGGGATTGCTAAAATGGAGTTTACTTCAGTTCACTGTCTCCCTGTTAAGGAAGTTTCTAGACATACAGCACATGTAAGAGAGCAGCTTTCCTCTGCCCAGTGATTTTTTTTTTTAAAGATTCTCTTTTCCTTCCTCACTCTCAAGCAATATCACTTCAGACCTCTGCAAAGATGACACTTAAAAGATGAAAAAATTGTCTACCTGACTGATCATGTCTGTGCAGCCCTAGGATCAGTGCACTTTTTTAACCTCCACCCCCTTACAATCTTTGCTATACCATAAGGACTGAAATCCACAAAGCAGCTTCTGGGACTCAGAGATTAAAGCCCCACATGGGTCTCAAAAGCACGTGTTAAAGATGGACACGAGATCCCACAATTTTCCTTGTCTGTCTTATTTATACTGCTTTTCTTTTTCAAAATTATTTATGTGATTAATGAACCCTGCAAAAGAAAGGTTATAGTCGTAGGTGGATTGCTTTAAAATAAAAAAGATACATTTAATCATAAGGCAGGAAGGAAGCAACATAAAGAGGTATCTGTAGTGCAGACAAAAAATATGTTGTCTTTAAAGTAAGGGTGCAAGAAGATACTCACTCTGACTAATGTTAACATCTTTAGTAGGACTGTGTAAAAAAATCGATTTAATCGATTTTGAATTGATTCCTTTACCATCCATCCATTCATTATCTTACACGCTTGTCCCAATTGGGGTCACGAGGGGTGCTGGTGCCTATCTCCAGCAGTCAATGGGCGAGAGGCGGGGTCCACCCTGGACAGGTTGCCAGTCCATCGCAGGTTCCTTTACATTTTTGCAAAATCAATGTCTAGGGAATGAGATCGATTCGTTTTATAGTGCATGAAATTCACATTCAAATGAGCAGGAAAGATGCTCTCAAGATGACTTCAAGCCAGACAGCTGCAAATATAGCCAATAGGTTAACTGAAGACATTAATAAATGGGGGCTGACCAGCAAAAACCCTGTAGTTGTTACAGACAATGCTGCAAATATGGTTTGTGCAGTGGAGATAATGCAGCTCATGCATGTCTGCTGTGTCCCCGCTGTGTCACGTCTGCTTGCTTGAGTTAAGCTTCACTTTTTACAAACAAGTTTGCACTTTTGAGACAATTTTGTTTAAACTGTCCGATTTACAATTTTGCACTTTGTGTTTAATATGACAGGAAGAAATAAAATACATGAGTATTTTGAAACAAAGTTAAACCACTTTCATTATTGTAAAAACAGATGGAATCAAAATTAATCGATTTAGAACTTTATGAATCAAATTCGAATTGATTCAGGACTTTGGGGAAAGTACACAGACCTAATCTGTAGTGTAATAGCAATGTAATAGCAATGGATATTGTATTAAAGTAGGTGTACATACACTATTGTAAGTTAAGAACATTATTGGTCCTTCTTTCCTCCGGCACAAGGCAGAGGTAACCTGACTCCGCCAGATGGATTTGCTCCGCATATCCATCTGGAAACCTTCCGTTGAAGTGATTTTGGGAAAGGGCGAAAATACTGGTTAGCTGATTGGCCTATGTTGGTGATAGACGGGCCAAATAAAACATCTTTTCCTTTGAGAAAAGCCTCCAGAGCAGTGTTTTGCTCTTCTTTCATTGAAGAAATACTCTGTAATTCCGATAAAACTTGCTCGATAGCCACGCTAACGCTAGTTTTATCGGCTGAAGCCGCCATGTTTTTTAGACTGAACTGTTGCGCTTCTCGTTGCGTCACACCTCAACCCGCCTCAAAGCCAACGCTGATTGGACGTTCGTTTGGTGAACGGCTCCAAATTTTCTTTAACGGAGAGTCTCCAGACTGATCTGCCTTGAAACCTTGAAAGCTCGCAAGATCAGGATGGTCTCACGAGGCTAAGGCAGAGGAGCATCATGAATAGAATCACCATGCTGAAATGGAACTCCTAAAGCTTTGAGGCCATTTAACTCTGATAGAAATCTAATCTGCTAGACTAGACATTGACACCCAGCAAAGATGATTTGCTCCAACTGCTGGTATCCTAGTGGCTTCCCTTTTTAAAGGTCAATTTATTTTGGATTCTTTTTCAGATCGGTGTGGTTCATGTTATATGGTGTAACTATGTATTTTAGCCATATGATATAATTAGGCTATTCCTATTCTGTTTTTTATTCTATTTTATTTGTATTTACTGTCATGTTGTTTGATGGGATGAAACAAGCATATTTATTCCATCGCTTTTAAATGTCATGGTATGACAATGAATTATCTTTAAGTTCCTTTAATCTATTTAAGAAATTCATTGAAAAGTCTGAGTTTAATTGTGCATAAAACGTATTGACTTTGAGTTTAGTTTGATAATTTATTTTATTTGTTATGGCCAAAAGGGATTAGGCAGAAACAAAAATGAATAAAACAAGATGCAAACTTCAACCAGAAAAAGTTAACGGTCTTTTCTTGTCTAAAGACCGACCATCCATCCATCCATCCATCCATCCATCCATCCATCCATCCATCCATCCATCCATCCATCCATCCATCCATCCATCCATCCATCC
>NW_015151225.1:44275-84389 GCF_000732505.1 Cyprinodon variegatus
TGCCTGGAACACCTCCCGAAGGAGGCGTCCAGGGGGCATCCGCGAAAGATGTGCGAGCCATCTCAGCTGTCTCCTTTTGACATGGAGGAGACTCTGAGCAACTGCCAAACGGCAGAGTTCCTTACCTTATCTCTAAGGGAGTGCCCAGCCACCCTGCAGAGAAAGTTTATTTTAGCCACTTGTATCCTCGATCTCGCTCTTTCAGTCATAAATCAGATTTCATGACCATAGGTATGGGTAGGACCTTAGACCGACCAGTAAATCGAGAGCTTGCCTTTTTGCTCAGCTATCTCTTCATTACAACAGACCTGTGCAGTGTTTGCATTATAGCTGCATTATGGCACACTGATCCATTTATCAAGCATGCACTCCATTCTCCCCTAATTCGTGAACAGAACCCCAAGTTACTTAAACTCTACCACTTGAGGTATCAACTCTCCTCCAACCTTAAGGGGACAATCCACCTTTTTCTGGTTGAGAACCATGGCCTTGGACTTAGAGATTATTCTCATCCTGGTCAATTTATACTTTTCTGCGAACTGCCCCAGTGCATGCTGAAGGTTGCTGGTGCTGTAGCCAGCAGAACCACATCATCCGCAAAAGGCAAGGACGAGAACCGCTGCTCCCATGACCAGACCCACTCTGTTCCTTGGCTGCACCTAGAAATCCTGTACTTACAGGTTATGAAGAGGATCAGTTACAAAGGGCAGTCCTTCCCCAGCCCACTGTTGTGAGAGTTTACCAGAGGATTATGAATGTATTAAATAAGTAGAACTGGAAATTACAGTTGATTAATAGGTCATTCACATCAAGGGTAAAACTAGTGATGTATTATCAGTTGAATGATTTAAATTATAATCTTCTTACTGACCATGGTTTTACAGTAGCCTCTTACCTAAAAGGTTGGACTCCTAAATGCGGCTGTTAAAAATGCAGTTGTCTTTTACCAATTTAGTAATTTAGGCTATGGCTATCAGCATTATTAACCACCAGCCAAATAAATGTGTCTCTGTTCTTTTGGATGCTACTAAAAGAAGAGAGAATCCTGCCTGAGTAATAAATCATTCACTGTGTAAAATTAACACAAAAGACCATGGTTCAATATAAAATGGTACCTTTATTGGGCCCCAGGGGTTCTGGCTCTTGTCAGGTCCAACTGAAACAAAGTGGGATGGCCTTGGGTCACTCCTTCGGGCTGGACCCGTTCAGGTCCCACAAGAAGGAACCCAGCCACCAGGTCCTCGGTGACGAACCCCAACCCCAGGTCTGCCCCAGGGATGGGGTCCTGGGACCACCCTACCGGTTGACATCACTTGCCTTGATTTTTTTGTCATCATGGAGAATTTGTGTGGTCTTACAAAGCCCCCAGGTTCATTGCAATAAACAGTAAGCAAATCAAAAGCTTAGAAGATTTTAAGTTCAATTAAGAAAATATTAACAGTAAACATAGTGTTATTTTCCAAACATTTATTTTGGTTAATTTTGTTGATTGTAGCTAATACATAATGAAAAAAAAAATAAAAACCTTACATTTCTCAGATTGTTGCATAAGACAAATTAATTACCTTTTATAAATGTTGATTACAAACAGTGGAGCAACATCAGCATGAAACGTGCATTTCAAAATTAACTTAACTGGACCTGAAGTAGGGCATGAGTAATAGCCCATGTTCTGGATACATATTTGTGGTGGGCTCTTGCAGCAGTTACCTAAAATGTACACCGGACCTTGTGATTCTCCCCAAATCTCAGTGAGATTTGCCTCACAATCCCCTCAAGGATGCAGTTATGCTTTTTTTCACACACCACATCCTATTTACATAAAGCCCTTTGTAAATATCCAGCCTTTTTAGTAATGATCTCATATGACTAAGCCTCGTGTGGCAATTTTTGATCTTCACCACCCTCCTCATTATTGTGCTTAAACATTATTATTAAGTAGTTTAAACAGAAATAAAATCTTGAAATAAATCTCTCTGAAAATAATCTATTTATCATAAACTTTGACATGAGGAAAATGGAAAAATTATGATACTCATGCTTTTATGTATAGATTATAAGATATTTAAAGATATTTTATTTGTGTAGTAAACAGCAAGCACCCCCACCCACCACCCATCTACTGCTCCACATTAAAATAAGTGATGTAGATGCAGTCAAAGGTGGTTACAGACAGAAGGTTTTAAAGGTTTCAGGCGGCTGCTTTTATAAAATAGAGATGTGACTACAGTGAGGACAGTATGATACTCAATTTATAATACTGCTGACTGTAGTTGTTGATGCAGTATGAAAACAGCCCTTCAGCCTCAGGCTGCTTTCTATCTACTTGATGTTTAGCAGCTCAATTGAATAGATAACATCATGATGAGACAGCAGAACAATGTAAGGGAGCAGTTATATATCTGTGTTGTGTGCATGAAAAATGCAGATCTATGTTAACAGCAAGCTGACAAGCTAAGAGTTTTACTCTTCAGTCCCAGAGATGTTATGAAACATTTAACCTGGGAATAAAGGGGCTCTCATGCTGCACCAAAGAGCCTGTAGTCTGCTTTCCCTGAGTGGCCATACCAGTAATTAAAGTCAAGAGGTACAACGGTTCATATGAAACTCTTTCTCCAATTCATTAAGGGTGGCCTACTAATTCTCTTTGATTTAAAGAGAAGTTTTAGCATGTTGAGGTTATTTTATATGGCTCAATTCTAAGCTAGCAGTATTCTTTACATTTACAAAACACTATCATACCATACATAATGAGCAATAGGTTTAATAAGCTGAACTTTTTAGCCTGTATAAATAGCAAAGGATATATGCATTCTATCTGATACACCTTGTATAGAGTATTGTAAAAATTATAAATACATTTTTGACAATTAACAACAAAACACATTTAGGCACATTGAATGTCACACAAAAACAGGCTACTATTCATCAGTGTGGCCTGCATACTTAAATGACGATCAAGACTTTATTTAAGTCAATTATGCAATTGGGATTTTGTCTTATTTTTTGTCCTTTACATATGTTTTTTTTTATATATATTAGAAATAAACATTAAGAATATTGCTGCATGCACAAAGTTGAATCACTCAAGTTGATTATATTTGCTTAAAAGCTTGCATCCCAACAAAAGCAACAACAAAATACCAAAGCCACAATGTTAATACAAACAAATATTCCTCTATGTTTAATTATTGGTTATGTTTGGATCCATCTATAATTGGCTTTTTTGCACAGCAAGGTGATGCCATGTGTTAGAAAAGTTATACTTTAAGACTAGCATGAGTCATCCCAGAAATCAGACTTCAGATTTGTTTATTAAATTACAACTAACTTAACCTTCCGTTCAAAATAAAAAAAAAAAAACAGTTGGATTTTAAAAATTTTTGGCCTCAAGGATCAGGATTACAACCATCGGCATTGAGATCTACTAATGTATTTGCAGCCTTAATTTTATTATCTGTTGCAAAACGTTTTGTTACATGTTGCAAAAGACTTGTGTATTGTAATGCTTTAAGGGGAAACAAACTAAAAAAGAAGCCAATAAAAAGCTACTAGTTAGTTTAGTGATTATGTTCAGTTTTCAGTGGCCACCATGCCAAACACAGGGAGTGCTTACAGGAAAAATAAATATTATAATAATTGATAATAGCAATCAGAATTAATTCACATATTATATTATTAAATAAAACAAAGTCTCACAATAACCCTTGCGCTCTTAAAATCTAGGTGGGGTCCATAGTTTTTTTCATGTTTCATGTCTACAACGCAACTAAATTGCTACTGCAGTTTTGGGGGTTTTCTGGGTTAGGGTTAAGCTTGGGGCACCCCCTCATATTTAGAAATACACTAATACGATTTGCCAACAGGATATAATTCACAGCATTATCTTTCATTCGCAAAAACTGCTTTAGTGTCTAATAACACTGAGCACCCGTGAATGCAATAAACGTCATTTCCCATAGGAGTTGCTGAGTTTAGCCTGACTATGACTGTGTTTGACGTCTTCTTCCATCAAGGAGGCATTAGCGTCAGGCTCTCTCAGGGCTGTGGGCTGAGTTGATAACCATAAAATTTAATGAAGCTCAAAGGTGTGCTTAATGGAAGAGAAACCAATTACAAAAAAGTTCTATTGTTAGAAAACATTAGTCATTAAAAACTGAACTTATTAGAAACTTGCACATATAATTTGTAGATGTTTGGATGTCAGACAGAATACACAGGCTGCTCAGTCTTGTTTTGTTTGTCTGGGGGGGGGGGGAAAACAAAAAAAACCTGTGTTTTGATTATGGTTTCTTTTATCAGGGTTATGTGGCTTAGTGTAGAAAGGATGTTTTTGTTAATACACATTGCACCGCAAAATGGATTTTAGGTCTGCGGTCAGGGGTGTCTTCCAATGATCCTGGATGCCATGGAAACAGCACTCTGCTCATCCAGACAGGTTCCATTTCACAAACCTTTTACTCTTATATTATGGTGGCATTGTCATGAGACAGCAAACAATTGCAAGACAGAGTATTTCAGGTCTGTTTGTAAACAATGCTACAGTTATTTGCAAAAGTGCTTACAACCTTTGAACTTTTTTTACATTTTGCTTCGGTGCAACCAGACATTAGTGTACTTTATGAGGAATTCATGTGATAGTCCAACTGAATTTGGTGAATTATTCTTAAGTAGAAGGAAAGTTATGCATGTTTTATTTTATTACAAATGTCTGAAGTGTGCATTTGGATTTAGCCTCGAGCAGCTTTTTTGAAGCATCTTTAACTGGAATTACAGCTATAAGACCTTTTGAATGCATCTAAGCTGTGAACAGAAACTTTAAACAAATTCTTACTTGGCTTTAGGTTTGGCTTTTTTTCTCGCCCACTACAGTACATGAATATGTTTTGATCTTTACCGGTAGAGTCTAAAATCAGAGCTCAGATGTTGGTGTTCTGCACATTTTATGTTTTAATGGTCCTCTGATGTATCTTTAAGTTCACTTTCAACCTATTTACAGCCTCAAGCATTTTTTTCTTCTAGGACTTCCCTGTATTTGGCTTCATCAATCTTCCCTTCTACTCTGACCAGCTTCCCTCTCCCTGCTGAGGTTTTCACCTGACTGCTTTTAAGGAATTTTCTGAATGAGATAGTTATTAGTTTTCTGACATGTCAAACGTCTTATATTTAAAGTGAAAAACTTCTATTTGCCCATTCACAAGATTCATAAACCTTAAGGGTTATGATAAGCCAGTTGTAAGCATCTTAGATTAAAGCAGCGAAACACTACATTACCTTCACAGTAGTTACACATTTTGAAAAAACTAGTTGTTCACACTAACAAACTGGATTTTTTTGTCAAAACTAGAAATGTGACCAAACTTTTAACTGTACCTGCTGCCAGATCAAATAAGTTTTTTTTAGGAATAAAAACTCTGGCATAGATGAAACCTTCAGAGAACAAACACACCAGCAGGTGGTGGTAATAGAAAATATACACAGAATTAAGAGGCGTTATTTTTCTGTGCCACTAAATGCAGATAAAATATATTAAGTTCAAGAAGTTAGAAAGGGTTTCTGTTAGAATAGAAATATAAAAGATAAATTACATCATACAGTCTAAAAGGAATGATAAATTGATACAAGGAGAAATGTAAATATATTTTTCCAAGGGGCTGATGTAGGTACTTTCTGACTGTGAATGAGTCTGTTTGTAGGAGATGGAGTTATTTGTGTCACTGGGCAATGCCTATGTCCCAGGTGAAGAACCTGTCAGTCTGTTGGTGGGGGGCGTTGTTGATCTATGGCACCTTTCATAGGTGACTCGAAGCATCCGATGCAGGTCCAGCAGATTCCAGAACAGTTTCTTCCCCACTGCCATTAGACTGCTAAATGTTATGCAAAATGGGTATGTTTAGTAAAGTTTAATATACAAATATCAAGCAGAAACTTATGGCAACAGTCATACTGGTCTGCTTGTGACAGCAAATCTGTTGGGTTATTAGCTAGCTGTGGGATATCGATTCCCAGAGCTATATTAGCTAAACAGGAACATTTTTTTTAAATATCATCTATTTTCAAAAGTATGGTTTAAATTATATTAAGGGTTTTCAGAGTAAAATTGCGCAAATTAAATAGTCCCTACACTTTTCACATTTTTACTTTGATAGGATTTCAAAATATATTATATTCCTTTTGTTTCATAATTATTTACATGCTTGCTTTGGTATAATCCCAGCTGAGATTTTTTAATTGTGAAATGATCCAAAAAGTCCAACCAGTATAATTAGTTGAAAATTCACTCTCTTTAAGAATAAATAATATCCCTGCTTAATAATACTTGAACTTTTAAGATGTTCAAGTCATCTGAAATGGGCCTAAAATATGTAGTCCCTTAATCCACCTCTTCATTAGAAGTTCTTTGTTACTTTTTTAGGGTTTGTTTATTTGAGCGCAAAGTATAATTAACTTGACTAACTTAAGAGATTTTATTTATTAATCTTCCATCACCGCCTACATCACAAAACTTGTCATCTTTATGTTTACTGCTGTCACCCTGTCAGTCATTTTAGACCGTCTTTATGAATGAACCATGATTCACAGAAGGACTATTTCCAGACTGTGGAGGTTGAAATGCTCACTTTACTGTTTTTATGTGGGAAGAGGAAATTATTTTTTGACTGAAAGATTTTAAATATAGTTTTGGCAAACAACAGACGGAGGAGTTCAGTGATTCATGGAGGGAGCTTTTCTTGGATTCTTTTCACTTTAACTTTAGATGTTCTCAAAGTGCTCTTCCTGGTTTTTCAAAACAATAACAACAGGGCTTGTGTTTAAATTGTTTATGATAAAGCATATGGGCTGTGTTGACAGGCTGATGAATTGTTTCAGGAAATTACAAATGCAGCTTTAGTGTTGAATTGAACAAAAAAGCTGAAAAGAAAACTGGGTTAAGTGAGGAAAATAAAGGAAGGATTACCAAAGTATTTTTATCAATTGCCTTACCTATAAAACTGAATAAATCAACACTTATCTCTATTATTAGATTTAAGAATTTAATTTCAATTGCTATTCATGAGCTATGTTTTTTGATGCTCACATTTAGTCTCTTCTGGTTTCTGATGTCATCATCCGTTAACACCCACTCTTTATGTAGATAAGATCTAAATGTTATGCATAGCTGCAAAGGTTGTGATGTCACTTCATGTTGCTTCCTGACCTTGTTTGTATCTTTTATTATATCTCCTGATTCTTATACTGCAAGTCAGTATTTATTGCCTGACAAGTTTACTGAAGTTAATAGTTTTACAAAGATTAATATATTAGTTTGACCAATCACTGAGGGTAATTTATAATGACAACCAAACTTCAACATTTCTTACTGTGACATAACGTTTCCCCATTTCAGTATTCCAGATGTTCCTGGTAGAAGGCTTGAGGATTTTCAAAAATGTTTTGAAATAACTTTCAATGTTTTTGTTCTAAATACTCAGTTCAACATGATGGCAACATTTAAAGAAGAAACCAATTATTTCCAGCTTTTCTTCTTCTCTCTCTATGGCTCTATGTTCTCAATTACAGTGGGTTCAATTGTTCTTTAACGCAAGATATAATGCATTTTGTAAAACAATTTTCCTGTCTAGAGGTTTAAAATAAAGACTTCTTCAATTTAGAAATATAATAGGTTTGGTTCACTAGTGTGTACTAAATCCTGCAAACTGCATTACAAAGAATGTTTTAAAATCAGGCCTTCCTAACCTTATGTGGTGTAAAACAAAATTCTAAAACAAGAATTAAGAACTGTGTCCTCAGTGTAAGCTTCTTGGTGGCACAGTTTGCAGCAGTGTTGCCTTACAGTAAGAAACTCCCAGCTCTTTCTATATGGAGTATCTATGTTTTGATATGCTTGGATTCTCTTCAGGCCCACATTGAGGGTGATTGGCAGTTCTAAGTTGTGCATGTGTTTGTGTGTGTACTTGTTTTAACGAGGGCGGTATCTGTCTGTGATGGACTGCTGTCCAGTATACCTTTGCCTTAAGACTGCTAAAGCCAAGCATCAACCACCTCTGACCTTGACAGACAAGCAGTAGAGGATGGATGGAGTATCTGAGCATGGAGAGCCCTAAAACCAAGAGTCAGAGCAGTTTTGAGGTAAATATGCCGCTGAAGATTCTTAGTCGTCCATGTAAAGTTGAGGTAAAATTTCTAATGTACAGGGGCATCAAGATCACAGTAATGTGAACATTTTTTTATTACAAAAACAAAGCAAATCAGTCACAGAGCAAGAGACACAGAACATGTTATATTGATATTTACTATTAGACTAAGGAGTGTGAAAATAATCAAATAGATCTACAACTCATCTCATAGACTGTTTCAACACAAATGTCATTTTATGTATCTTCTACATGCTACGTTTCCATGTCAGTATTTTTCTTAAAATGTTGTCTAGGTCTTCTATGATTGTTTCTATTTTTAGTTGAAGTTTGGGTTTGTTTAATGTTTGTTATTTTGTGTTTTTTTCCTCTCTTAGTAGGTAAAAATACAAAACAATATCTAGGCCATATTTTTAGGCGTCTCCTCTGAAGATAAATATATTTATTTTGATCTTCTTTTTTTGATAGTATATGTGCAATCTGGCCAGGATGTCTCGAAAAACACTCCTTATAGCCTCACAATGACAATGAAGGTTCAGGATCAGAAGAGTTTAAAATTAGGGCAAGCAATTTCTCTGATTCATGGCAGATGGGCTGGGACAAGAACTGGGTCAACAGAGAATCTTGACAGTTAAAGATGGCAAAGGGGGAAAAAAAACTGTCTCTGTAAAAAACTGTCTCAAACATAATGGAAAAATAACAAAAAACTAAACATAACTCAAGAAGAGCATAAGCTAAAATTCAAAATCAAAACTGACATTAAACCTTTAGTTAACACATTGTTTTGTATTATAGTGGCAATAATGCTAATGTTTCAAACACATATTTTAGGTTGCAATTCCTGTTTTTAGAGCAAAGTGGTTGTAAGTTTTAATATTCCTTTTGAAACAATGTGAAATTGGTTCACTTACTACAGTAAAAATACTGTAGCAATTTATAACATTACCTTGGTAATTTATTATTCTTGCAAAGCTGAACAAAAAAAAAATATACACCCTCTAGATTTAATGCTTAATTTACAAAATATTTTGATCTTCATAAAGTCATACAAGTATAAGAAGTTAATAATAGCTTGTTAATTATTATCACCATCTTAAGGCCCTGTCATACCTTAACCATTTTGACAGCGGATGCTCAAAATTTTCTGATGTAAGCCAGCTTATGCTCATAGGTGGGCCATCAGTTACAGGTAAGTTATTTGATTGTTGACATACGTTAAGTTTAAGTTACTCATAAGTCGTGGCGTCTAGCTAATCCAAAACCTATGAGTTATTGCCCTGGGTGTCAAATATAGAGAAACAGGTTATTGCACAGGGTATCAAATAGTAATTGCACATTATACATTCTACAATTTGTTGCAGTTGTAGTGTTGCATCGTAGAGTCTGGTTGCAGCAGGGATAAATGGCCTGCGGTAGCGCTACTTTTTACAAACAGGGTGTACAAGTCTTTTACTAAAGGAGCTGCTCATCTCCTCTACAGTCTGGTGCAGAGGGTGGAGGGTTTTGTCCGTGATGGATGACAGCACCCTCCTCTCAGCCACTTCCTCTACAGAGTCCAGAGTGCCAGCCTAGGACAGAAACAGTCTTTGTAACCAGTTTGTTCAGTCTCTTTCTGTCCCAATCGGCGCCATCTCCAACATCATCCTCATTTTCATTAGGCCCCCGTTCTCCTTTGGTCTCCATATTACCACCAGTGTCAGGGGGGGAAGACATATCTATCCTGATTCATCTGCTCAATCATAACAACATAATTCTCTATGCTCACATCTTTCATCAGGGCCTGAGCACGAAGGGCTATATTATTCATTTCAATAAAACACTGTTGCTAATCTACTGTTTGAGTCTTACCAGGTAGAAATGCAGCTTAATGGTTTAACATTTTATACAAGTGTTTCTATATGTATGAAATATGGCACAGTATTAATGGATTAATCTCAAGATGAAACAGATAATCTGCAGGATGTCATCTGTGCTGGTAGAGCTGCTTAACATGTCAGCTCTATAGTATATAGATTTTGATACCACCTGCAGTCCTGTGCCTGAACATACATTTGTTCAGATATTTTGTGCAATTTGAACTTAACATGGACTTTTTGAGAACTAGAATCTTAGACTTTATGGATTTATTTTTTATTTAAAAGCCAAGTTAGAGGGGCCTTGGCTACTAGCTGTGCGACCGTGTGAATCAATGTCTTATTTTCTTTACTAGCATTAAAAAAATGCTTTTCAGCAGGTGGGGATGAAGGTTAAAATAAGGTTTAATTTTTTTGTGTGGAAAACATGTAGCAATAGTATGTCAAAAAAACGAATTGTTGTTAACAGTTATAATAGTATCTCTAAATAACTATGAATGATGAATTTTGGAAGATCAAAATATTTGTTGACAGAGAAAGCTGAGACAAACATCCTGACCTGTTAAATGTTATCCCCTCATGATGTATCTTGAAAATGAAAGGAGTTTTTCTTTATATCATTTTGCTCACTCTTATTCATCCTGAATTCATCAAGTAGAGGAAATGACACATCAATGACCTTAACACTCCCACACAGATTCCTTCATAACCTTAGTTGCTTTGTGGATGAACAACCCTTAATGTTGTTTCTGTTTCTTGTTGAAACCAGCTCTAATCTTTTCCTTTGAAGTGATGCCTTACTTCAGATGAAATTGTATTTTTTAAAGTCAATTTTTAACATTTGTTTATATTGTTTCCACAATGTTTCACGAGTGCTGGTTTTAATTTGTAATAAAACAGAATACCAATCTCTGTTGGATGTAAAACAAGCTGTTAAGACCTACTCTGAAAAAAGGGACTTTTTGGTCCAGTAAATATTACCTCAGTTTTAACAGTATGTAAAATGTACTGCAAATGTGTCTTTACTTCAAAATGACACCTTTTATTTAATATGTTACTTAGAACTTGTTAGTAAAGCTATATATATAAAAAAGACATGTACATTTTATTTACCTTTCCAAATAGTATTAGCAAAACAACTGAAATAAGTTCCTAACTTAACAAATGCAAGTAAAATATACTTGGATATTATAAGTAAACTTGGTGCTGTTTTCCTTGCCTGATCGTGGTTAGGTTAGAAATGGAAAATGTTGTTAACCTGGAGCCTATAGGTGGAAGTTCAACTGAAGAAACTCATTGCTCTCCTACATCCACCTGCGACACAGCCAATCAGCTTTGAACCACACCTCAACGAAAGCCAATCGGCATCAAAGTCCACCTTAAAAGGCCTTAGATCCACAACTTGTTTGCTCCTATGCTTAGGCGGTGGATGCGCCGTTTCAACTCGAATTGAGCTTCGGATCCTCTGCTCTGGCTGCTGCTCGGATCCTATCCTCTGGCACACCTGTTGATCCATGCAGTACTGCAGAGATTCGCGGCGAAGCCACGCCCTGTTTCCCCCATCTCCAAACATTTCTGTGTTTCAGCCATCAGCAGTCAGCTGGCTCTCTCTGCGTTCAGCTCACTAACACTGATTCTCTTCAGGTGAGACGTATCGCTTCAAGGCTCTAGTGTTTCCTCATTCATACCTTCAGCTCTTCTCTCTAATAAAAAATATTGCACGCTCGTTCTAATCAGCTCACAGCTTCTCATCATTAATTAACATCAGTCCTCTGATCTTTGCTTTCAGGTCCCCGGCTGTTTTTTTATACAATTGTCTCTGTCAATTATGTCATGGCGATTTAATCAGCAGATTGTGCGCTGCTTTTAATGGATAAATCACGTCGTTCCTGCGTTTCTTTCAGTTTGTTTCGATTTCAACTCATAATAGTGACCTTTGTCAGGTATTGATGACGGCCAGGTCGGAGGAATCCCACCTGGCTGTTCAGACACAGGTCGCATTTGAAAAGATCAGATTTGTATAGGATTCAGGACCTCATAGCCAAGTGTCCTAGGTTGCATTGGAAAAAATCTGATCTGTGTTGTTCAGACAGCCATGAAAAGATCAGAATTAGTTCGCATATGGCCAAAAAAATCTGATTTGGGTCACTTCATGCTGCAGTGTGAACGTAGCCTTTGTAAGATTTCAATTTTAAGGAAGCCTGAATTTAGAAACCAAAGTTTTGTTATATTCAAAATATATTTGAATAATGCTTTGGTCTAACTGCATAAAAAAAGTCCGGCCCAGTCAATCAGCAACACGAGTTAATCCAGCATTATCCATATATTAAATGAATTAATCTCAAGTTACTTGAACCCGAATTCCTTTATCAGACTCAATAAATCCGTTAACTAATTTAATTTCTCCAGGCTAAACGTGATATACTGAAAATGTCAGCTGGGTAAATAGTTAGGTCAGTGTTTCTATATTATTTAATATCTAAAAAGAAATAAATTTTTTAGGTATTGCTTATCACACAACATTCAGTGAAGTCTTCACTTCACCGCATAGATGGGGTGAATTTCCTAGTGGATGTTCGTCACTCTAAATGATAAGTTAAGCTGCAGCCTTTTCTTTACAGAGTCTATTGGCTTATCTTCGCCATGGGCGAGTTGAGGTGAGATGTATTGATCCCTTAGAAGACTCTCAATTCTTATCCCTTTTAAACTGAAGTAACTTTCAAGNTTAGGTTAGAAATGGAAAATGTTGTTAACCTGGAGCCTAGGTGGAAGTTCAACTGAAGAAACTCATTGCTCTCCTACATCCACTTGCAACACAGCCAATCAGCTTTGAACCACACCTCAACGAAAGCCAATCGGCATCAAAGTCCACCTTAAAAGGCCTTGGAACCACAACTTGTTTGCTCATGTGCGCAGGCGGTGGATGCGCCGTTTCAACTTGAATTGAGCTTCGGATCCTCTGCACTGGCTGCTGCTCAGATCCTATCCTCTGGCACACCTGTTGATCCATGCAGTACTGCAGAGATTTGCGGCGCAGCCACGCCCTGTTCCCCCGTCTCCAAACATTTCTGTGTTTCAGCCATCAGCAGTTAGCTGGCTCTCTCTGCGTTCAGCTCACTGACACTGATTCTCTTCAGGTGAGACGTATCGCTTCAAGGCTCTAGTGTTTCCTCATTCATACCTTCAGCTCTTTTCTGTAACAAAAAATATTGCACGCTCGTTCTAATCAGCTCACAGCTTCTCATTGTTAATTAACATCAGTCCTCTGATCTTTGCTTTCAGGTCCCCGGCTGGTTTTTTATACAATTTTCTCTGTTAATTATGTCATGGCGATTTAATCAGCAGATTGTGCGCTGCTTTTAATGGATAAATCATGTCGTTTCTGCGTTTCTTTCAGTTTGTTTCTATTTCAACTCATTCTTTGTCTACGTTCACACTGCAGGCCTTTATGCCCAATTCCGATTTTTTTGCGAAATCCGATTTTGTTTACGTTGCCGTTCATATTTCCAAATACATGCGACTTGTATCTGATCTCCTGTGTGAACTGCAGTCATACAACGCAAGTGTCCCACATGCGCAGTAGAGGACGCAATGACGTCACAGGCCAGCATACTCTTTTTTTCCGGAAGTAAACATCGCTGGTAGTGCCGGCACGCATCTAGCGGTCTTTTCCAACCATAAAAACACAATCTTTTCAATATGGTTAAACATAAATACTGCTCTCCGCATCATCATCTGCCATGGTTGTTGTTTTTCTTGCCGCTTCTGCGTAGCAAGACGCATAATAGTGACCTTTGTCAGGTATTAATGACGGCCAGGTCGGATGAATCCCACCTGGCCGTTCAGACAAAGGTCGCATTTGAAAAGATAAGATTCGTGTCGGATTCAGGACCACATAGCCAAGTGGCCTGGGTCGCATTGGAAAAAATCGGATCTGTGTTGTTCAGACAGCCATGAAAAGAATTAGGTTGCATTTGGGCAAAAAAATCAGATTTGGGTCACTTCAGGCTGCAGTGTGAACATAGCCTTTGTCAGATTTTAAGGAAGCCTGAATTTAGAAACCAAAGTTTTGTGGAAAGTAGGTGTTTCCTATTGCCACTGACTTTAATTAAATCATTTGAACCTAATATTTAAAATATATTTGAATAATGCTTTGGTCTAACTGCATAAAAACTGTCCTGCCCAGTCAATCAGCAACATGAGTTAATCCCGCATTATTCATATATTAGATTAATTAATCTCAAGTTACTGGAACCCGAATTCCTTAATCAGACTCAATAAATCCGTAAACTAATTTAATTTCTCCAGGCTAAACATGATCTACTGAAAATGTCAGCTGGGTAAATAGTTAGGTCAGTGTTTCTATATTATTTAATATCTAAAAAGAAATACATTTTTTTGGTATTGCTTATCACGCAACATTCAGTGAAGTCTTAACTTCACCGCATAGATGGGGTGAAATTCCTAGTGGATGTTCGTCACTCTAAATGATAAGTTAAGCTGCAGCCTTTTCTTTACATCTACGTCTATCGGCTTATCTTCGCCATGGGCGAGTTGAGGTGAGATGTATTGATCCCTTAGCAGACTCTCAATTCTTATCCCTTTTAAACTGAAGTAACTTTCAAGCCTCGTGGAGTTGTTGCGGATTTTCTTTTGGCAGTTCACCACGTTTAACTGTCATTTAGTGACCTCCATAGAAAGCTATGAGTCTGCTGCACCTGTTGTCTGGTTGGTGATTATGTTGCCCACTGCAGTCATAATCTCTGCTTCTAGTTTCAGATCATCATCAACTGCATGTCTCAACTCCAGCACAGTCACAGGCATTCACCTCAGCACATTGTTTCTATCTAAACTGCACCATGTTAGAAACATTTCATTGTGGCGGGCACATTAGGCACCTTCCAACCCTCGCAACAAGTGCTTTATGTCATTCCTTTCCGATCGCTGCAGGTGTCATGACGCCCTCTATCACCGCGGCAGGCGCTTATGGTGCCATGTTCTCATCGCTGCAGGTGCCCGTGGTGCCTTTTCCTACAGCTGCAGGTGCACAGGGTGCCCTCCATTCTTAGTGGCGGGCGCTTACGTGCCCCTTTTGCCCTCACTGCAGGTGCTCATGGTGCTCTCCATCCATCGGGCGGCCTTTTCACATCACTGCAGGTGCTATGGCACCCCTCATTCTCGTGCCAGCACCTCATGGCATCCCTCTTCCATTGCTACAGGTGCTCACAGCACCATTTTCTATCGCTGCAGGTGCGATGGCACTTTCATTGCACGCCTCTTCATGGCGCCCCTTTTTCCATCGCTGCTAGCTTTCTCGCTATATGCACTGGAAGCCCTCCATCCATCGCTACAAACGCTCAAAGCACCCTCCATCTATCTCTGCAGGAGCATCATGGTGTGTTATATCTGTCGTGGCTGAAGTTTCTGGCACCCTTTCTCAATCACTTCATGTGCCCTCATTCAGCACTGCATGCGAGTATGGTGCCCTCCATCGCAGCGGGCGCTTCATAGCGTCTTTCATCTTGGCGCCAGGCGCCTCATGGCGCCTATCATTGTGGGTGTTTATGGTGCAAGCATCGCAGTGGGCATTTTATGCTGCCTTCAATCTTCTAGGCGGACGTCTCATGGTGCCTTCTATCTTGCAGCGGGCGTTTCATGGCGCCTATCGTGGCCGTTTATGGCAGCAGTTCCAGGGTGGACATTTTATCCTGCCTAGTAGCATTGCACCTGGCGCCTCATGGTGCCTTCCATCTTAGCGGCGGGCGCCTCATGGTGCCTATCATTGTGCCCACTATCAAGTAGATGTCACTCCAAACTTTCTGTGGATAAAAATTATTTTTCAAGAAATTTTTTCCCCCCAGATGTAGAGAAATCTGTGGACCTGCGCAATTAGATTTCCTTAAGTTACAGTTTTGATTCAGATTCTATGTCAATAGTTTTGCAGACTGAACAGAAAAGACATTTTGATGCCAGTTTTACTTAAAGCACAAAATGTAGAAAATGATAAACAACATGCACACAGCAAAATCTTTACCATGAGGCATGAAGCATGTCCTACAGTTAAAGGTATTAACATATATTAACCAAACTTTTCTGTAATCAGATCTAAGTTCCAAGTAAATTTAGGTTAGGTCTTCATAAAATCGGTTGCAATGTTTTTCTTTTTCAAGTTTTTTTGTTGCATTCCTGAAACTTGTGAGTCTTTTCAAGGTCTTTTCAACAGCTAGAAAGAATTTTAAACATGAAAGACTCAGATTAAAAAAACATCAATTACAAAGTTTAATTGCAATGAGGCAATATAAGTCTTTGACACTTAATCCCCAGCAGAAGACAGCAATGCTGAATGCAGAAGATCTACATGAGTAGGTAGATCTAGGTTAGGGATGTCTTTCCCCCTGGAGTCTTGCACTGGTGGAGGGGCCAATGGAATGATGGTGGTGACGTAGTGGAGGAAGGTTGTGGTTTGGATGAAAGTTGAGAGCAATTTTGGCTTTGGAGTTTTAAATGCAGATTTTTGAAAGACTGGTCGAGGTGATGATGGGTATGTGCACCGAAGCAGGAGCACACAGGAAGACGAATGGTGGGCAGGTAAGAGCTTTACATTATATTTACACTGCTAGACTTCAATATTAAGATTTCTTATTCGATTGCCTGCCAGCCAGAGATGTTTGATTAAACAGGCCGTGATGGGAGCATCTGCAGCCCCACAATAAATTGTCTGGTAACTCTTTCTATGTGTAGCACTTTATATTTGTTTACCATATTGTTTTTGATTCTTTTTTACCTGTGCATTGGTTAACTATTTGGGTGCAGACATTTGGTTGACAAATTTTGCCACATTTTTATGGTTTACTTTAAATTAATACTTTTCTTTTGAGTTGCCAGTTCCTGCAAGGCTGCGGGCGTTGCTGGGTCAGTGAAGCAAGAGTCCCAGCTGCAAACAATCTCAGTGGCACTGAGACTTAATTGGACTCTTCCACTTATTCTAGAAGAGGTGTGGGAAAGTTTAAGTTTTTTTCTTTTTGTTCGGTGTTTGTTGTTATTAAAGTTGGAGAGTTTAATTACTTAAGTTGTTTTCTCTCAGGTTGCTGATTTTGTGTTGCATAGACTAGTTTGCTCATTTTTTTAATACTTTTGTTTAAGTAAATGTATGAAATGTTCCCTGTCATGTCAAAATGGCCTGGTTAGCCAGTATATATAGTCCCCTTGTGTCAGATTGTTAGGTCAATTAATTTTTCAGTTGGATGTGCTAAGTTTGGTATTGTTGACCTCATTTTCTGTTTTTGCTGAAGTTTATGTTTAGATTTCAGTTTTTCTGTTGTAAAAATTGTTTATAATGTTTTCCTCAAATTTCCCTGTGCATCTCTTATTTTCTTTTTTTGTTGTCTCAGCCCCTCACACATGCTTATGCAAGAATAAGAAAGAAAAATATCAATACTCAGCAACAGTGTTTAAGCCCTGATTGTTGGGATCCAAATAAGGCCAAATTTGTCAAGTGTTTGCATCAGGACATAATGGTGTTAAAGTTAAAGATAGGTTGTAGTTTCCAAACGACATGGCATTTTTCAGTGCAAAACTCCTTTTTTCCTTTGTTTTGTCAAAATGCTTTTCAGTTCATTTTATTGAAAGCTTCTGTATAAAAAAAAAATGAATCCATCACTAATTGAAATAAAATACTTCTCCATTAGATCATAGGTTGCACACACCTGCAAAAATCTGAAAACATGGGCTGCAATATAACTATAATACAAAATGAATATTATACAAACCTCAAAGGCCATAAAAAAGTTGTGCAACTACACACTTACTTCCTTTTTGTTTTTTTAAGTCAACCGTGAGATGAACTGTGTTTATATTTAGGCTCATAAAACATTACAAAAAATACATAATTCCTTTTTGGCGGGATTTAACATGTGACCACCTACACAATTTATGGTTGATTACAAGAAATCCTGCCATGGCTTCTGGGAAGCATATCAAAGCTGCTGGTAGCTTCTCAAAAAATAACCCAACAAACTCGAATGAAAGGATTTTTACTGACGTTTTACTGGCGTCACTAAGGATCAGTGATATAAGATTTATGAAAGGCATACTATGTTGATTAATTTAGATGTTTGTGAAATATCTAAGAAAAAAAAAGCCAAATTATTTTGCTGTGAAACTTATCATTCTCTAATAATTATATGTCAAAGGAAATTGCCAAATGAGATTCTAGTTTATGCAAAGAAGACTCTAAAACTGAATCTTGATTCTTATTTCATTCACACCATTTTTTTCACACATAAAGATAAAAACAAACACAATCTTCTAAAGTGTTAAAGAGGTAAATCTGAACATATCCCCATTTAGACTATGTGGGAGCAGAAATTCAGCAACAAAACACTTGGCTTGGCAATGTGCTTTGCTTACGTACATTGTGATGCAAATGTATTCCTATAGTGCTGAAAAAAAATAAACTGAAAATAAATAGAGCCATTTTTGTGCACACACCCGCAAAGGCACCACAGAGGACTCTGGGACTGGGAGCTGTGAGGCACAGACATAGTATTCCCTACGCCTGACTCTACTTCCATAATCCAAACAACACATAAACACAAAAATTAATACAGCATTTGGTCAATGGTGCATTAACACCTGCTCACAAACACAGGCTAGCACGTAAACAGACATCTACGCACAGACACAAACAAATTTTCCATCCTACGCTGGTATGAACTCACTACTCTGCTGCAGGGTGCAGATTTTCAGTTTGTGACGTAGACTCTGACTCTTTCTCACCAAAAGGCCATCAGCAGAGGATCTATCCACTGTTAAAGAAGGGGGTAGAGGGTAACTATGAATCACCACCCTCCTCAGTGGTTTGTCGTTATTGACTTGGGCTTTCCGAAGTGCTGTGAAAGAGGATAATTGCTTTTAATCTCTAAACAAACAGCAACAATAAATGCTCTGATAGAAAAAAGCAAGTTAGTCAAATCATTTAAAAGTATGAATATTTAAAGTGATTAACTAAATTGAAAAACACTCTGAACTGATGACAAATTCAATTAATTTTTTTAATATTAAATCCCTTATCGCACATTGAACAAGTGATTTCAGAGCAAACAAAATGAAAATCAACTACTTAAAATGTAGATTTATACACAAGTGGCTTAGCTTATATACAGAGTTTAATTCTATAGTATTTATCTACACCCACTGTTTAAAGTCTCCTCTGTCTTGGTCTGTGTCTTTGTTAAATAGGTAGGTGTTTTATTATTTACTGAACCTTCTCTGACAATGTACTTGTGCTTGAAAGTTTACATACAACATTTTAAGTTCACAGCAGTAATTCAAATAACACAAATCTGAAAAGAGCAATGATAAACACAAATTGACTTAATTATGTATTTAAATTAAATAATTGATTTATAATAAAAAAAATATATAATTCTGGGGAAAAAAGACACAAACATGAACATACCTTTCTCATGAACCAACAGGTGCAGAAGTCTCACTAAACACCTGATTTCAGTGAACCACATAATGATACTCAACAACATTTTAGTTCAGGAGCTCCATCAGGATTGTTTAATTGTTTACATGTTAAAGTAAAACTAAAAAATATATTTTCTTAGGCCTCTTTTGCCTCACTCTCTTGTAATGGTGGAGCAGAGAAATAAAATGGCTGGTTTTGTCACACCTCCCCATCATATGTTGATAGTATTTCTATTGCAGATAAGGAAGCCACAGTTCTATATGCATTTTTCTACAAGATATTTAGTAGGACCAGATTGATTGATACGAGAGTGGACAAAGCACGCTTGATTGCCTTTACTTTGGATCAGATAAACAACAAAACACAAAATATGAATCAATAATTGTCAACACTGCACAGATTGGAAAGGAGGATGTAAGGTGGGTTATATTATGAAATATTTCAGTATTAGCTCTAGTATTAAAAAAAAAAATTGAAGTTTCTGTGAATGACAGCAACTCTGTCTTATAGAGGTGAGATATGTAAAATTACAGAGCTGATGCTAATGCCCACAGCGCCCAGACGTCACCGACTTACTGAAGATTCAACAGTTAAGGGCTTCAAATTTACTGTGGACTTAATATCAGCTCAGAAACAGTGCATAGAGTGCTCAACAACAGTTTTTGCTTTCAATGTTTCATCCACAATGCAATACAAAGCAGTAGATGCAGTGATGTAATCTGCACCTTTTTTCTTTTTGTCACTAGTAAAATCTGGGTATCAGAATGAAAGCTATTACACTAAAACTGTGACATAAAATTAATCTAACAAAAAATAGCCAAAATAACCAAATAAAAACTCTAATTTGTTGCCTGTGAACCTGATTAAAGAAATAATGTTTTTTATGAAACTGAATTTGTATAGTTTTATTTTTTTTTTTATTTTTTTTTTTTACACCTTCCTACTTTGTAAAACCAGATTTTTGACACAGATGTCTCTCATTGAACTGTCCTGGATGACAATCTCAGGCTATCACCCTACTTCTGCTCCCTACCTACATAGATCACACTATTGTTGCACAACTGCCTTTTCCTGTGAGTCATTTTCATCAACCAGGGTACAGTACATACAATTTTAAGTTTTAGACCTCAGAGATTACCTTCAAAATGACACACAGATCATATGTCAGATTGATGAGTTCATATCATTTTTCTTTTGTGTTATCCAGTGCTCTGCTGACAGAGAAAAAGCTGACTACTGAGGTACAATATGTATATCCAAACTACATATATTCCTTACTTTCAGCTTAGGAAATGTCATGTAGTTGGGGGGGAAAAGTAACACTCATACAAGGATTTATTTAAAAAGATACACAAAATATATATCACCAAATGAAAACTAATTTCTCCTTTTGAATTCATGAAAACATGAAGAACTAACTTAGCAGTGGTAGCTTTTAATTATGAATGTATTTATTAAAATTAGGCAAAAAATATTTTCTACAACTTCAAACATCCTGTTTTCACTTTGAACTCTGTATTTGACATATTAATCATTATCTGACTTGCATATTGTACAGTTAATTATACACAGAATTATACTGTTTGATCAAAGTGCTACAGTGTGGGGGACCCCATTTCATGCATTATCGTGGAAAAGCCTGTACTGTCAACCCTCGACCCAACATATTAAAATACTTTCACAACCACTGAAGTGATTAATCTCAGCATTTCATGCCTATAAGCCATTTTCTATCTTTTATAAATGTGGGCTTTCAGTCTGTTTTAATAAAGCATTTAATTTGACCCCATTAGAATTTAAAGTGCTTCAAACATTAGGCAGGTTGAACTTGCCCAGTTCTCTCCGGTTATACAATAGGAATTCTATTAACCTTTATTGCCTAATGTCAATAAGTTGAAGAGGATCCTCGAAAGACTTAGAACTTTGATTTCAGTTAACCTTTATTAAGTAATAGGAACTCTCCTTTGGAGTAAAATGGTGTTTGAGGATGTGACAAATGCCAGTCTCATATTAATCAAGACAGCTGGTTCCTTACTTTTATACATAAAAGAAATGTCCACGATTGGAGAGTGTTCAAACAAAAGTGTTAACATTAGCATTATATCCAGTTACAGAATTTAAGTTATCTGGGGTAATTTGGAAATGTGAAAGGTTTCATTTTTATGTAACTTCCTGCAGCTAAATTTAAATACAAATACATCTTAAAAAAAAGAAATGCCATCCTTACACAGTTATCAAATATTTCAACAGTTTCGGTAAAAAAGTCATCTAAATGTTTTTTTTTTTTTTCTTTTTTATTCCATGTGGCAAGGTTGGTATTTAGAAAATAAACAGTGCTGTTGTTCTTTATTGGACTCTAACCAGTGCTGTGTTTGTTAATTATAGCTGATCATATAGTCCAGTGAGTCAGATGTTTTATGATGATTTTTTTATCCTCTCTAATGCAGCATCAACTCTATGGCTTTTTTAAAAAATTCTATACGTGATGGAGTTAAAAATAATGTACATAGATTATATGACATGAGTAAAAATAAACCATAATGTACAACAGTGTGTACCCTATGAAACATGCTAATGCTATCAATAATGTCCATTATTGTCTTTTGCTTTTGACTCACTGTCAGCTTTCCATATACATATTAAACAAGAAATTAGGCACATCTTGTGACTTCAAAAAAATAATAATTATAATAATTGAACTTTATTGATCTCACAATGGAGAAATTCAATCTCAGCATCTTAACCCACCCCCTTGGGGAGCAGTGGGCTGCCACCGTGTGGCGCCTGGGGAGCAATCGGGGGTTAAGGGTCTTTTCAGAGCACAAGCATAATACTCTAACCAGTACGCTAACACTCCCCCCAAAACAACAAAAAGGGACAACAAAAAAACTTTTAATACTGTTTACATTTTATGATGATAATATAAATGAACCTAAAGAAGATAGTAAAAATGCTTTTTTTTTAGGGGAATCATTGATTTCACAAAAAGACTACATCTTGAGCCGATTAAAAGGGCATCCGACATTAGTGCTGCTGTGTATCAGCATTACTGAGTCTTCACATGGAGGAAGTGGTTTTGATTGTACCTTGGAGGGACTGTTATGCCAGGACTGAGAGGCATGTGAGTGCTTTGAGACATGGAACATGTCCCTGACAGAATGTGCTGCTTGTTAATTAGAGTATGAATGATAAGTACCTTCTCCAAATCATCTCATATAAAACCTGGGGAAAAAAAGCTTAGAGTATCTAGTTGAATTGGCCATGTAAATGGACAACAAATATTGTGTCCCTAAGATGGCCAAAATGTATATTTTTTTCTTTTTTACCCTAATTTAGTTTCTTTTAATAAAATCTGACTATTATTTATTGAACAGTTCACTGTCCTGGATTGGTTCTCCTGGAATGACGTTCTTTACCTATAATGTCTACAAGCTAAACATTATTTAAATGCTTATAGTATTAAAAAGTAACACTTTATGTCATGTATCGCTGATCTGATGTATACCTCTTCCTTTGCCTCTTGAGTAAGGGGTAAGAGTTTTCAGTACTCTATGGTCCACTGTAGTTCACATTTTTAAATGATGAAAATATTTTGATAAATATGTTATTTTTGTGTAATTTGCAACTATTTGCAAAACCCCATGTAATCACAGGGTCATATCAGCAAAGCTGCTTATGTCTGCTAAAAAATTGGCTTCCTTCTGTATTTTTGTTTAGAAAAAGGTCTGAGTTAAATCTGAATGAGCATGATTAGAAATAGTGTAAATGTTGTTTTGTAAGGACTGCACAGCGTGTCAGTTGGCAGCACAGTTACCTTGCAGCAGTCTGGCACTTAAACCCAGCCTGGGATCTTTCCATGTTCTCCCTTTGCAATGATGGGTTCCCACAGGGTACCGTGACTTCACTCAAAAAAGAATCTTGACTATATGCAGTTTTCACAATTTATCATTAGGTGTGAAAGTATGTCTGCTTAGCTGTTACCTTTTGGTCTCTGTGTTGCCCTGTAATGAACTAAGGACCTTGTCAGGGACCAGCTATGCAGACACCATAGCATGTTTTTAACACAATAAATCTGAAATCATTAATTCTATTATATTAGTCAAAATATGGCATGCTTACTGTTTATGCTTCCTTTTGGCTAAATCACCTAGTGCTCAGTCATCTTTACAAAACATACCTACATGAAAAAAAAAAAACAAAAAAACGTTGATTAGATATTCAGTGTATGTTGGATCATAAATATTTCATATCCTTTTCCATACACACAAAGACAAATTATCTTTTTTTTTAAATAGTCTTTAACTGACTCGATATTGACTTAGAATTGTTTAAAAAAAAAAAAAGAAAACCAAAATAGAGAATAAACATAGGAACAGCAAAAGTCTTGTTCAGGCATGCTTGAAGATTGCTCCAACTTAACAACTTTTACATGACAATGAAAACGATTATTAAAACAGCAGAAGAGTGTAAGTACAGGCCATTTACCATTTAGAAATAATATATGTGTTCTTAGTTTGTCAGACCACAGAAAATCGTTTTATTAATCACACGTCCAAAATTAAATGATTAAAAACACGACAAAGCTTATAAAATCAGGTCTTCAAAGTGATTAACAAACATCAGTTTTCTCCTCACTGTTTTTATTTTTTTAACAGTGTCCTGTCTGGCAATGTGGCAATAAGAATAATTCTCTTGATGCCAAAAAATGGTCTAACAGATTTTGTTTTACATGTTTTGTTATAATTATGCAGGGAGTTTTAAAAATTATATGGACACTGCAATGTAAGTAGAACAGGAAAGGAAAAACAGAAAGAAGGAGAAAAGAGGAAAGAAAGAGGAGATAAAAGGGAGAAAATGATGAAACGCCCTACGGCTGCTTCATCACCTGCACAGAAACATGTTAAAAGAACAACACAACAATATAGTATAAAAGACAGAATACATTTTTCTCTTCCCTTAGATGCTGAGAGCGTTTCTGCCAGGAAAACTGAAGCCATTCCTTCAAGATGGTCAGTTTCACTGCAAACATCACCTTCAACATATTAAACAATGAAAAACTTTAATACTTTTTCAAATAAAATATTTACAGTAAAATCTATACTTTTAGAAGTACATGTATTGTAGCCAACTATCTAAGCATAAATAAAATAAACGTATCTAATTCTAATACGTCTGAGATGTAATATCATATTCTGCAGTTTACAGACCTAAGCATCTGGTTGTACTCATCGAGGCATCAGATAAATTTAATTTCCTATGATGATTCAGAAACAATAGGTCTCCTGAGCTCCATGCTCTGATCTAGTTTATAACTTGACAATTCCTGCAAATGGTTACCCTACGGCTATTTTTGTGCGTCATTAAATTAGCATTTCTCGTCCACCTTGTAGAACTGATACTTTAGTGAATCAAAGTGCCTTTTTTATAGAAAGATCCATGTCGTACACCGAAAAGAAAACATAGATGATTTTGAATCAGCCTTTAGAAAGGGTATTTTCTCAATCATGATTATATGTCTGTTAAGTGTAAATTGGCAGTTATTGTAGAGAAATGTAGTGGGTGGTTTCAGTCACCAAATATATACATAGCAACAAGCTGCAACCTCACAGATCCTCAATTTAACCCTGAACAGACTGAGGATGGCAATGACGCACAGGCCTTCCCCAACACCATCTTATCCATATTCATAATAAGATTTAACAGTGTATAATTATAATTTTGACGCATGCATGCAAGAAAAATGAAAAGATATGCATTAGCATACTGATAAAAGGCTATAGGATTTCAAAATGAAATTTATGTCATTTCAGAAATGATGGCCAGAAAATTGTAATTGATGCAGTATAGGGTGGATAAACAATACAAATAAATGCTCTCTTCCAAGGAATGAATTTTTGTAAAATGTTCTAAATATTTGACCAGCATAATACCTTAAATTATCCATTTGAATGAAGGTTCTACAACGTGACTTTATTCGAATAAATTCTATTAATTTGTGTCTTCCTGATGTCTTTTTAAAGGTTGTTTTGTACTTTTCTCAGTTTCACAGGAAGTAATAGCACTGTAGAAAGGCGACAGCTGGCAGTGACAGATATCAGTCCACTAAACCCAAATAGAAATCCAATAAGGGCGCTGACGTCAATGGCCAAGTTCAGAAGGCACACGCTGATTGAATCAGTGGAGCTTCTGTAAAATAAACACAGTATCTCTGTTTAGCACTGCACTTATTGTTGTGATAATGACTAGCCTCAGGCTGCTGCAACTCTTACCTGGTTTCTGGAATGAGAATTAAACTGGGCCAAGCTCACTAGGGAGGATGACTAAATTATTCATGAAAAGTCCTCAGATCAAGTCGGTCATTTATATGCTGGGGGTATCCTCTTTAAAGGAAAAATATTGTTTTCATTTAGCAGCTCATGGAAATTGCAATCTGCTGAGAGGATGAATATAGAATAAATTATTTGACCAAACCAAAAGTAATAATGATGCCATAAATTGGTGCAAGAAGGATTTTTTTCATTATTTAGCATAATAATTTGTTTTAGATACAGAATAAGAACATATCTAAAAACCAATTTGAAACACAAGCTTCTTATCATTCAACAATTCCTGCTACCTTTTTGTCTGATTAATACTGTGTTGCATCTACACATAATCTTTACATAATCTGTCCATCTGTTACTGATTACAGATAACATATTTAATTATTAATTGGAAGACTTGAACATCTTTTCCTATTTTGGGGGGCTTTTAGCTCCAATAACTTCTTCTCTGTTTGAAATTGATCTGCTTGTCCTTACTCAGTAACCGCCCTGATAGCTTCTATTGTCTCATTCTGACCGTCATTTCTTAGATTTGATGAAATAGAATATATATTAAACAGAAATGCCCCTTGATATGGCAAATTAAGGGTATTCACGTGTGCCTTGCAAATCAAATATGCAAATAAAAGCACACAAACACACACACCTAAAAAAACTCTGAAAATAAAAAATAAAAAATTAGAAGATATGCTATAGCAAAGGAAAACCCACACGGAAAGAGAAACGCTGTGCTCTTATTAAAACTTTAATACTCAGATCAAATAAAAAAAAAAAAAGAACTTTTCAAGACAAAGAACAGCAGCACAACAGAAACTGGTATTGATGTACAAAAAGGCTTATTGAGCATATTAAAACTGCATAAATACCATCACTGTTGTAAAACACTCATAGGGTCTGTTGGAAGCAGAGAAGATTATAAAGTGTGATGGCAGCTGGGAGAAAGGATCTCTGTTAGGGTCCTTTTGAACCTATGTTGCAGCAGTCTTTCACTGGAGTTCTGTAACGGCTTCATGCAAGGGGTGGCAGACATTGTCCAACCCTCATGTGATTGTAAGAGTTCATCACTCCCCTTCTACCTTCACAGATCCTCCTGTTTTTTTTTTTTTTGTTTGTTTTTTTATCATGGTTGCTGCCTGGTTCCCACACATTTTGTTTTCATCTTGCAGCTTGGTATTTACCCTACCGGTAGAGCAGACAACATTCACAATGTTACATATTGGTGGCCACCTATATGTAACATTGTGAATGTTTCAAAAAACTTCTATAAGAACTACACTTTTTTCACATCTGTAACTGGATTTTCTGTAACACAGAGCTTCACAAAAGCTTCCCTTGCGTCCAGTATCTCTAGCTATATGGTGTAAATATTAGGAAGCTTTTAAAAGTGTCTCAATACAAATAAAGCTTCAACTATGATACTTTGTGCAGTGATTTAGTTTACATTGAATGCTCTTTTTATTACATATTTTTTCTACAGCATTAACTTTTATCCTCTGGAATCATCACTAGCCACTTATATCTGGAGGGAAAACTAGTGCCTATCGTCAGTGGTCATTGGATGAAGCTGCTTGAGACTGGTCACCAGTTCATCAATAATATAAAGACCCACAAGATTAACGACCATGCACGTAAAACTAACAGTCACATGGTTTTTGAATGGTGGGAGGAAGAAGAGATCCCAGACAGAACACATACATGCACGGGGAAAACATACAAACTCCATGCAGAGAGTTCTTGGGCCAGGAATTGAACCCAGGAAGGCAACCGTGTTACTAACTACCATAGAGTTTTTAATGATACCTGTGGCCAAAACCCAGAACTGCTCATTCTCTTATATTAGATTTAACAAGGATTCTTTTTTACTTTTTTCACCTTACCTAACCTTACGTTGCGATCAGAGTTGAGCTGGACGCTCGCTTTTGAATATCCACCTAATTTCTTGAATACAATTTCTGAATATAACATTTAAATTTTTTGCTAGTTCAGAACCATTTAAAATGACACCACATTCGCCGAACAGCACAGGAACTTCTGACCCAAAGTAAATTAAGACAAATGGATCGCAAGCTGATAGATACATCGGTGCTGAATCACTGAGGTGACAGTGGTGTTTCAGTTGTAAAATTGTCAACATACAATTAATGATAGGAATTTAGGTAATTCAGTTAATAACTGCCTAATCATAAAACTAAAATACAGGTGCAAAATAAATAATATAATGGTGTAATAATATAGTACTATTGATTACTGTGAAATCCTTGAATTTGTTACTGTGCTGCTGTAATATTACAGACCTGGTTGTGATATTACAGTGTTTTTTATTGCAGAACTTTACTGTAAAATAAAAATTTAATGTTGTAACATCCAAGGAGATGGAAGTCTTTACAGGTATTCATGGGATATTAAAGGAAAATTATTTACTTGGGGAGGGATGGCCTAGTGGTTAGAGCAGTACTCTTGTGCTCTTAGAAGGTTGCAAATACCCACTTCGATCCCCACAGCCTGCACTCTGGGTCCCTGAGCAAGACCCTTAACCCCACACTGCCTTCCGGCACAGTGGCAGCCCACTGCTCCCCAAGGGGATTGGTTAAATGCAGAGGTAAATTTCTCCAACGTGAGATGAATAACGTTCAATTATTATTATCATTAAAACAAGTTACTGTGAAAAAATACTATTAATCATAATTGAAAGCTGGTCATTTCTAACTGTGTGGACTTTAGATGGATTAGAACATCTTGCAAGAATCTGCTTATTTCAAAGATAAAATAAAGTTTATCTTTTATGAACGCACAAAAATGTTTAAATTAGAACACCCTTTAATTTGGGTTTACTAAATATATTTAGAAGTTACAAAAATACACATTGACAAATAAATACACATATCAGACACCAATCAATTGATTATAAGGTTGCTGAACATATACCAATGCAGCTTTAGCTACAGTGCAAACTCAAAAGCAAAAGTGTGAGTAAAACTACGGCACATTGTATTTATCAAACAGAAAACATTGTTTTTTGTTTTTATTTATCAGTGTAAAATTAAAATATTGTTTAAAAAAGCACCATATAATCAATAGGTGGCAACAATACTAATGTATTGTCAAAGAGATTAAAAGGTTTCTGTGTAGATTTATTTGCATCAGAAACATGACATCCTTCAAATATATTATCACCAGAAACATTTTGCACAGTGGAAGCATGTTCTTGTTTAAAGGGTCCGCAACAAACAGTCAGGTTACTTCCTGAGGCTTTTGAAAAAGGGATAAGCTATCACTGATCATGTAGGAAAGAATTCCCCCAACAAGCATCTTTGATCTGCTTTCATCTCCTGTTTTTGAGAGACCAACAGGAAGCTGTTGATGCTGTGTTTAACAAGAAGAGACCAGGGAGCTTTTCCAAACCTCTAATACCTGTTTCCGCTTCAAAAGTCCTCTCACCTTACTCTTTCCTCAAAACAACTGCTTTTGAGCTTATCAATCCTGGACATTTATATTTTAAAGATTTAGAAGGCGTGTTTATTGTGTGGTAATGAACTGTGCGAGTTTTGTATGTCAATGGGTGAAATTATTGGGCTTCAAAACAGCTTTTCTTTTATTTGGCTTAAAAGTATAGAGGATGATCTTTTATTTCCACATAGAACATTTAAATAAGTGGTCCTCCTAATTTTCAATCATTCTGGTGATATTGTTACGTAAGGCCATCCTACATGCCTTCCCGTAAGCAATCTTTTTTTTTTGCACAGGCGCACTTTAAGGCATATATGTGTGGTAAGCTACAGGTTCAGACAATCATTGAAGCTTACCTTTCTCCCTGCAGTTCTTTAAAAATGGGTCATAAGAGAAAAAGTGTCTACAAAGTGTAAAGAAAGGCCTGAAAAGAGGCAGCTATAACCCAGAATGCTTCTCGCAAAGCAGTATAAGATTTACCGTCACAGCGGCCCGCTGGCGAAATAGGCTGTAGCTACCCAACAGTAGAAACTAATAACAAAGATGACACAGGCACCGTGCAGAGGAGGAAGAGTTACGTGTTACAGTAGTCCCCACTACATGGACACAGTAAGCTTGTATGAGCTATGAGAACAGCAAATTTTAAACAGAGTGTGCACGAGGACTCATGCAAGCTTTTGCACGTGCAATTTTTCTTTAAGTAGAGAGGATGGGTCTTTTAGAAAAGTGCCCTTAAATCCTCCACAATACGTTTAAGAGTTGCATGTTTTGGTATGACATACTGAATACTTTTTCAAGAAAAAAAACAAAAACCCTTCATTCATTAAAACTCATGATAAGGATAGATTGAAAATATGTGAGCTTTTTAATCTTTTATTTAATAGAAAAGACTCCCTTTGAATACCTAAATGCTAAATACACATAATTTGCTATCCAGCATCTCAAATAAAATCTCAGGTTAGACGGGTTTAATTCATAAGTCATTTATGAGTAATTTTCAAGAGTTTTGCATTTAAGTATTGCAAGTAGTATTTGCTTTAATGTTTCCCTTACTTTACTGTTATTGCCAGCAGCGAGGACTCTTTTACTCTCCTTGCACCAGCAGTAAAGGCTTTTAGGAACATTTTCACACAAATTGGATACCTTGAGGGAGTCATGGTCTATATCTTAAATGCTTAAGAGTTTATATTGCTTTAAAAGCTAATCTTTAACATGTTAATTTTATTGCACCCTGCAGGAAATCAGCAAAATTAAACATTAAGTGATTATCAATTACATTTAGAAAAATAAAAAGTAATATGATATGAAATAATATCAAATCTCGAACTGATAAACACAGTATTTATTTATTTATTTCCTATTATTTTTTTATTGTTTTTATTTATTGCTCCACACCAATATGTAGTCACATTCTATACCAAATACTTTTTATCATTTTTTACACATCTGTCCCCATTTCCCATAAGTTTCTCTCTCTTTTTTTTTTTTTTTATCTCAAAAGTGCATATTATACATTTGGACCGTACCTATCCTGTAGATTGATTTAATTGTACATACATTTGTCATTACTTATTGCAGTTTGTTTTTCTTGCATTTAGCCCTGATTCCCATTTGGGCATTTCTGATCATCAGGTATCAGAAATGCCCAAATGGGAAATGCTTGTAAATGCTATTTATTCCCACTGCAACCACTGGATGTATCTTGCATTTATACAATGGATGCATGCAGGGATTTAATAACTTTTACTTGAAATATGAGCAGCTGTTTGCAAACTGACAGTGATACTGGTATAAAACATCCATGTGCAGTTTTGACATTTGCACAGGAGAAAAAACAAGTCGAAGTACAATCAGACAAAAACTGCAAAATTCTGAAATTACCAGCTCTCCTCTTTAAGCTCATGGAGTTGATGTCAGTTTGAATGCAGTTCCCATTTTTCAAAACATGCGACCCAATATTTTGCAAAGCAGTAAAATAAACACAGACATAAAATAAACAAGAAGGATCCACAACACAACCTTAGATGAAAAGCATACTACAATAAAAATGTCTTTTTGCAAAAGAACATAGGTGAAGACGAATCATGGTTCCACATCATCCCTGTATTTTAAGTTTAGACGAAGAAATTACTTCTCTGTTGGGAACACTTGCTTTCCTGTGGATTTATGGGTTGCCTGCAGTGTCACCAGGTTTAATCACAAGGTTCCTTTCAGGGCTCTCTGTGACTGTTATTTTGATTTTATTTTATTTTTATTTTGTGATTTCCTACAGGCGCCTTGAAGGGCAAGAGTAGCTTTCTGGCTTGCCTACAGGAAATCCTTCAAACAATGGAAAAGTCACTGAAGGATTTGACGTCCGGAAAATCCTTCTGACAGCTAAACCGAATGAAGATTTTTTTTCTCTCATTTCAAGTGCACTCAGCGCTCATTCTAATAGCTTCGGTGAGCCGGTGCTTCCAAGCAAGTGATTGCTGTAGGTGTTAATTTTCTGTAGTTGCGGCCTCCCTTAAAATGTTATTGACGTCAATGGAGTTAAAAAAAAAAAAAAAAAACGCCAGCCTCAACATTTTCTCCCAGACCTTTTCATTGCTATTCAGACACAAATTATGTGTGCACAAGTGAGCAGTCACACACACGCGTGCACACTAACACACATGCATTGATGAGAAAAAGCAAAATGAGGGGGCTGATTATGGTTATTGAACACAATGACAATATGAACGACAGCACTTCAAAGGCTTGAGCTGAAACAGACGTCATTGAAATCAGATGGTGAAAAGACACGCTGGGAATGAAAGGCAAAACCAGCTGAAAAAAGTCACAGATGTAATTAATTGTTAAATGTGAAAAAGGGGTTTTACAACAGGCACTGGATACTAAGATGCAATCAGTAAAATCAGACATGGACAAAACGGTTGCTGTTGATTTTCTGGAAAAATTCAAATGTGCACAATTTTACACACAATCCAACAAAAAAGTTTAATTGGTACACAGTGTTAGAAAAAGTACAGACATGCATCTTTTAGTTTATATAGAAATATATTTTATAAAATCAAGGCAATCTTGTAATGCATTTTGTAATGCATCCTTGCTTCAACAATTATCAACTTCAATGATGTTAATGGCAAATTACTTTTTTAAAGGATTACTGGATCATTTCTAAGAAATTAATGTCTGATATTGAATGTATTTCTTAAATAGAGCCTGTCTGATAATATAGAATTTCCTCAATATAACCCCTTAATAAAAGCAAATTTAAAAAACAGACGGTTAAATGATTGGTATTTAACTACTTCAGAAGGTTTACCTAGCTTAGAGACACCAACAAACTAATGTTAAAACAATTATCCAAAAAAGGGAGAACATGAAGAGGTGGATTGTTGAGGTCTCTCCTTGGTGGTCACAATAAACCCAAAAACAAGATTTAAGAAATTGACAGACCTCCCCTATTTTTTTGACGTGAGTTTTTCTAAGGTTGTTGGTATCGGTCTCCTTACCTGAAGTGGAAAGTAATCATATCACCATGATTTTGTTGTTTATAAATAAGTCCTTGGTACAGTTGGTTGCAAGTAGGCTACAAATGCGCAGTAGACGATTCAACGAGCTGACAATACACGTATGATGCAAACTACAAAATACGCAAAAACAAACTAAAATAAATGTATTAGGAAAAGGCTGCAGAGATACGTTGTTGTAATCATATATATTTATCTATCTATCTATCTATCTATCTATCTATCTATCTATCTATCTATCTATCTATCTATCTATCTATCTATCTATCTATCTATATGGGAAAGTTTACCGTTCAGCTGCATCCCCCCCCCCGACTTGAAAAAACTCAGCAAATAGACTAAATGGTTAGTGTTTCATTAGTTCAGGTCTGTGCATTTGCAATGGGATTGAATAAAACAGTGGGCATGTTTACATCATTTAGTGGGTGAAATAATTTTACATTTTCAGGAAATTACCAGCCTCCCAGACCCTGGCAACCCCGTGGCATCAAGATCTCGCTGTCAGTATTCCGCAATAAAAGCACAGGTGAAACATCATGGACTGCAGCTAAATTGTTCTCTAAGAACAACTTTTGAACCGCGTTGGAAGTACATACATTTTTGGAAAAGCCCTGGCAAAAACAATCAATTTTGGCTCAGGCAGAGCTCCGTCTGGATGGCGGTCGTTCTCGGCAGATCTTGCTTTTAAATCTGCATTCCGAAAAAGTTAAAAAAACAAACCACTGGACTTGTTTCCAAGTTTGCAGACGTTTCGCTTCCCATCGAGAAAACTTTCTCAATTCAAAATGTCTGGAGTAGTGTTGAGTTCCAGGCTTATATGGTAGCCCAAAGATTGAGATGACGGTGGGAAGGAATCAAATCTATTGCTGCATTATAGGTTTTTGAGAGCTGAAACCTGGGTCCACTCCCTCTGTTTAAGATTGGTGTTTCTCTCTTGTAAATCTATCTGTGCAGAAAATGCACGGATCCAAAGCAGTGCTGGAGGTCAGGGAGGACAACGAGCAGTGTTTCTAAGAATAAATATATATTTATTTTCTTTTAAAGCCAGCTGAAAAAAACTCTTTACAGTATTCATTATTTCTTTCTTTGCAAACATTATTTTTTCTGTATTCTATTTTAACTAAAAAAGCTTGACCTACAACCAGTCCGGACAAGTTGCATCCAACACAATCTTTCTCTGTTCCAGTGATTGCTTTCGGTTTAGCATCTTTGGTAGCTTTCTTTTTGGTATCTTTTCATATTGGGAGTTGCTTTTTGTATCTGCTGTGCCACCCCCAGCTGCGGGGGTGATACATATCAGCACAGTTGGTGCCTTCAATATTTCTTTCCATCTTTTCAAAGTTGAAGGGACCACTGGGATGGTTTGCTTGCTATAAAGTGTGCTGCATTTTATGAGGTAGAAGAAAAAAACACTGCGGCCACCAGGCCTGGAACTGACCACCAGGCATTTAGGAATGCTCTTTAATCTCTTGGTGGCCACCTTGCCCCTGGGTCATGTTGCAATCTTCATGCAACTTGCAGACACCAAAAATATAGATTTTTAAAAATGAACAATAACTTTTTAGGTTATTTACAAAGTTTTAGGGCATGTGTTTTACTGTAATTTGGTGTTGTATTTATTTGGGACATTAGAGAGATGTTTGTCTGTGTAATGCACAGACGTACCACCATTGTTGTAATGCAGTAATGTAAATGACATTTTGCATAAAATTATAGCAGTTTGTTGACATAAAACCTCTATTGACAAGAACTGCTCCAATACCTTCATATAGGAGCAAGTTTGCAAAGGTATTGAAATTAATAGCTTTTGTTAGCACCCAGTTGGCTTGGAGGTTGATTTGAACAAATCTTTAAAAGGCAGTTTGCTCCTTGATGTTCTTTGCAGAGTGCCAACATTCAAGCATTCAGTTTAGTTGCTGATTTAAAGTCTATACATTTATGTTGTCTATCCATTAAATGATTTTGCGTAATCAGTTCATCAATCTCCCTCATTACTTGGCCAGAGAAATATTCTTTTGGCTGACTGGTCAGCATGCTGACTTTCATCTGGGAGTCTGTGAGATTGAATCCCACCTGGACCATCTGTTGCGTAGTTTTCCACATAAGTATTATCTGGGGATAATATTTAATATTACTCATAAATAAGCCACTACCCTTTTCATGTGATACATTTGCACGGGGATACCTGAAGCCAGAGGTTTTGCTAAAATATACTGACATCCCCCACAGATCCTCTTTTCCTCCATTTTAAAACCTGATTCTGGGCATATTTTATTTTCTACATTGTACAAAAGTATTCATTCAAGCTGCACACCTGAAGGAAAATGCTTGGCCTGGGGTTTATCTTACCAATGTCTGAAGAGCTGTTTTTCAATATGAGATGTTTTGCAAAGGGAGCCAGAGGTCTTTGAGTTCAAGGTTGTCCAACATCCGCCCTTTTGTTCCAAACCATCTGCAACTTGTTTTGGATAAATTGCATGTACATCACTCATAGCGGTTTGTTTGAGTGTTAAGTCGTTGAAATCCTTTGTCTGACTACAACAGACAGATCATTGGCAAGACCGTATATGTTCTTCCTTTGCAAGGATTAATAAATGCTTTTTTGTATGGAGACAACTTATCTCTTTCTTGTTGAATAAGACTAAGACTTTTTTTTTTTCGGTAATATGTTAATGCGGTAAGTATTGATTTTTATCACACACTGTGATTTATGATTTCGACCACCTTTTGCATTCTGAAATAGTCCAACCCTTCAGCCTTTTCTTTTTGGAGGTTGAGCACGGGACTAATTCTCATTTCTTTGCTGCTTTTGCATCTATCTTTGCTTTTCTTTTTATTTACTTAAAGGTGTTTTATATTGGTTCAGTAAGGGATAACTAAATGGGAAAACATGCCTTTCTATTCATTTCTGTTGTCTATTAAAAAACTTCAGATGTTCTTTTTATTTCTCTCTTTGCAGTCAGGTATTAAAAAAAACTTTTTCACTTTTCCATTTTAACAGTTTTGGTTAGATTTGGATTTGTTTTACATCAATGTTTTCAGAATGCCACACACACAAGGAAAAAAATCTTGCTTTTTTGAGACAGAATTTTTTTTTCCTTTTCATCTATGGTACCTAGTGTTCTGGAATGACAATAAAACAAATTAAACCAAATAAATAGCATAAAATAATATGTTTCAATCAGATAGTTACAAGTCTCTGCTCCAAAAACATCCAAATCAGTCAATCCATAAGAACCACAAATTAAAATGCCTAAGCATTTTATTGTCTTTTGTTATTTTTTTTTTTTTTGAGGTGGAATGCTTTTATCAGAATTTGTATTTCACCAGTTTGTGTTCACACATTTTAGCAAGTATTTGACTTAGTCATAAGGACATACTGACTCCACCTGATTGAGTCAACGATGTTGCTGCAGCAAGACTGACCTCACACAGTTTTCATGACGCACATTCACCTTAAAAAAAGGGGGGATAAAGCTATGATTGCAGAGGCAGAAAGCCAGATAAACAGCATGAGCAGCAATCCATGCTATGCTGGATTAGAGGAGCACAGCAGAGCAGAAATCTTGATTTTTTTTTTTATCTGTGCAGGTGGACAGAACCTCAACATTGCATGCCAAATCATTTTTATTGTTTTCTCTAGCCTTATAACTGGATTAAAATATGAATTGGAAATTATCATTACTGACAGGTTAAAATGTAAAGCAAACAGCAGGGGCTTTTTTATGTCTTTTCAGTTACTTGTTTTCTGACTGACACAAATCCTTCATCAGGCCAGGTCATTGATATGGAACAAACTCCAGGAGAAGCTGCGTCAGTGAGTGAGAACAAACCACTCAGACATCTGATTGATTCCACACCCTTCTGCACACTAATGCTTATGATGAGCATGCATTTGTCCACTCCAGCCCACCCTGTAGAAAAGCACTGGCACACTTCTCTGGACACAGCAGATAGCCGGAAGCGATTGCCAAATTAGGAATACCGCTAATAAAACTCTAATTACTCTCCATTAAGTGCCAAAATGCTGCCTGTGTGTTGGAACTTTACAAAAAAACTGTAACTGAACTTGATGTATGGAGAAACTCTCAGCTTTTCAGTCATGTTGCCATAGTGAGGATTTGTGAGAATAAATTGATTGAATCTAATATGAGGAAAATAACTGTGAATGCAGCAGGGCATGAAAAAAATATATCTGAAAAAGATCCAGAATACAAATGCACACAGACTGCCAAACAAATAAGTTTATATACTTTAAACACACAAGAGGCAAACACTAGGCTGGTACTTAAGGCAGAGACGTCATTCTTTGGCAGTGTTTACTGATTGAAAAAGTATTCAAACCCAATGCAGCCATAAATTAGTCAATATGTTGCAGTTTATTCATTTAAGATGCCTTTACAAAGAAGGTTGTCAAAGATGGTGTACTGTATGTGGTTATGGACCCAAATGCAGAGTAGAAGGAGGCCGAGATGAATCTTTGCTGATTTGATCAAAAAGGGCAACAGAAAAAAAATACAGGAAACCAAAAAACAAGGAAAACACACATGAGGAACCAAGTAACGACGAGGAACCAACACTGTGAACCTGCACAAATGGGAGACTGAACAAAGACTAGGCTGATCACTTGTCAAGGAGCAGCTGTAGACTGAAGCATCTACAGTAGAAGCTAGGGGAAAGGAGATTGGCACAAGGGGGCAACAGAGAGCAACACAAAAAACAACTACAAAGACACATAATTAGAGTGAAACAAAAAACTTAAAAAGAAACCTAAAAAAAGGACAGAACTCTTACAAAGCTGTATCTTAATCAGATTTGATCAAATTGAATTTGTTTGAAATTCATGTATAAGGGCGCATGGGAATTCAGAAGCAAATCAGTGAGCTCATATTGGTTGTAATTTACACACCAATAAAAATGTAATCCTTACAATGGAAGTAATTTCCTATATAAGTTATTATTCAATTCAGTTCACTTATACTTTATTAATTCTCACAGAAAAGAAAAAAAAAACTCACAAAAGACGGAAGCCAATTAGAGAAATTTTATTGCAATAACTTTTTATGACTTTGGCGCTCAGACCTTGGCAGGGTATATTAACAATGAAATTTACTTTAATTATATACATGAGCTGCTGAATTAGAACAGGGAGAATGTTGGGTAGCTGGTTGAGCTGTTGATCTGAAGGTCTTTTAAGCTGGACTCTGGGTGCTGACTGGATTACAAGGAGATGGAGTTGAAGGCTATTTAGCTGCTTCATTGACGAAAGAGCCTCTGATTGCATGAGGGTCTCTTGATTTGACTTTCTTTTTCCTGTTGTAATGTCAACAGGCACTGGGATTTTTTTTTTTACCTGCACTTAAAAAAATAAGAGGAAAGGTTTCCATGCATTAAGACATATGCCTGCAGAGTTGTCATAGCACCCATAAAGGCTGAAGCAATAGAAAGTTGAAGTTATAATTACTGTAATTAGTTTGCACCAGAAATCTTAATTGTATGCTGCAAATCAGAATAATTGTTTTCTTTTTTTATTGCATCCTCCAAAAGCAATGTCTTCTATAAATTACCTCTTCTGTCGGTCATTGATTGTGATAACCTGCATGATCAGCAGATATTTTTTGCATAAAATAGATACAACTCCTGATTACTTTAGATGCATGCTAAAACACAAAGTGCAAAACATTACAAATGTTTTATTCTTAAAATTTTTGCAATGAGAAAAAGATAAAAGGAAAATATCAGGTGAACCGGAAGCAACATGAGTGTAAGAAACTCAAACAACAGTTGTAGAGAGTCTCTCTGTTGTAATTACAACGGCTTGCAGTGGCCATCAGTGTCTGCTGGAGCCTCAGCTTCCGGCAGCAGCTCAATGCAGAATACTAATGCAGCAATTAGTGTAACCCAGCAACAGGAAGTTGGCTGCCCTTGAGGGTAGACGGGAGAATGGCAGTGAATACATCACTTTGATACTGACAGGCTCTAGTGGAGGCTGTCAGGTGGCTTAAACTCTCCTCTGAATTGATGGGAAGTCTGGAGCTGCAGAGGGTCACACAAACTGACATAAGCAAGGCAGGATTAAAGGTGCATGTCAAGGTCAAGTGCCTGATGATCATTAGAGGTTATGCTTAGGATAATAGAATAGGAAGATACTTCTAAATGCTCCTGCACTCATTAAAATGCTTCCTAGATTGGTTTTAAGGTTTTGCATGAAGAATAAAAGATTTTATATGAACAGTTTAATTAGAATTGTTTGCAGTTTTAATTAGCACATGGGAGAATTTATGCAGGACAATGAAAAAGATTAAGCAAATTTGCTAATAAACTGAGATAAAGCAATCTGCATTAGCAAACTAATAAAAAAGACCATGCATGTTTATTAAAGGATACAGGATAGCAAGCTGTTGTTATATCACTAGTAAGAAAAGGTTAGCATGATGAATAACACATTGTTGTAACAATGACAGTATGAGTGCATGTTTTACGTACTTGTGTGGGGAAATTGATACAGCGGTGGGTGTAGATTGTTTTTAAACTACAAAAACCCTCTTCATCATGCAGAAGTTTCAGCTGATCATTGTTTACATTTATGATGTTAAAAAAAAATGCTGAATTTAAATGAAATCCGCAAATGTTTTACCCTTTCCTCTCTTTTTAATAACAGAGAATTGCTTGAAGAACTCCATCAGAAAAAGACCATAATATGACACACATGGTCACCACCCGTTAGACAGAATGTGGCCTCTGAATGACGACTGACATCATGACGGAATCAACAGCTTGGACTTATAAATCTCTTCATCATTTATGTAAATGATCATCTTAATATCGGCAATATGAACTCTGCCTAGATCTATCGATTTAAGTTGTGCTTTCAACTTGATTTGTCCTCTTACACTGCAGCTTTGGATTAAGTAATGGGTTCCTGCATGGCTGAAGACATGGAAAAGATCATAACAAGTTAATAAACATACAGTCAAAACTTACAATATGTTTACACTGGTAAATTATCCAGAGTTTAACAGCTTTTTCAAAGTTTGCAGAACAGGAGAGCTCAATGCTGGAAGATTGGGGTTTCCCTCTAAATGCTAATATAATATCGGCCATTCAATTGGTCATTTCCTTTAAGTTCTCCAAAAAATGTCTTAAGATGATTTTAAGTAAGAAAGTGCATGTCTAAACCTCGCGTTTGGAGTCAGTTCTTCTTATTTCTAAATGTGCTTTCAGAGGTTTTTGGGGTGGCAGAGCTCTGCAGACAGACTGGTTTGGCTGCTAAGTTAGATAAAGCTAACTGGGTTAATGCTGTTGTAATGATACGTGATATGGGGCATTTGAAACTTCTGCTTTTCACAGTATTAACTTTGCCATG
>NW_015151225.1:84934-92039 GCF_000732505.1 Cyprinodon variegatus
TACAAGATATCTGATTGTAATAACATTAAATAGGTATGTGGAAAAAAACTGCAGATAGATGTTCATTTACATATTCACAATATCACACTAAAGTATTCCTGAATTTTTTCCACAATCTCTTCCAAATATCTAGGTATTTAAGTAAGTATCTTCATGGTACTTAATGTAACATCATCTTTCATCTCATTTTATAGCCATCCCAAAGTAGTCCACAGTTGTAAAGTAGAAGGAATGTGATACATGAGTTCAAACCATTATACTTTTTAAAAACCCGAAAAGTCATGTGTATATCTCCCACTCTATTCTGATGCTCTCATAGACTTATTCTGGTCGTCTTCCTCTGCTTTCCCTTTTTGACCTTTCAAGTTAGATGGACAGCAATGTCTCTGTAGGTTTACAGTTCTGCCAGCTCTTTCCATCACCATATGCTGAACTGACAGAGAACACAACTCTCTACTGCTCTGGAGTCCAGTGGCGGAGTACTTAATCGCTCTGCATTCAACACTTTGCATTGCACTTGGTGATGTTTGACTTGGATGTTGCTACCCCACATTGGAAATCCATTCCATGAAGCTCTCTTGTACGGAAGCGTATTACGAAATCAGTATGTCATAATTACGAGATCAGTATCTCGTAATTATGAGATAAGCTGTCAGATTTTTTGCGAACTCTTGAGCTAATCTGAAATGCCACATGAAGTTTGAAGGTGTGCAGTGCTTGAGTATAATCATCACCTGTTCACCCTGCTCCGTTTGTTGACCTGGCTTAGTTGCTCTTGTTCCCCAAAACATCTTGAAAGTCATGCATACCATCACAAATGTTTATAACAACAGTCTGCATTCCTAGGTGTTTCATTTTATACACCTGGCCATGGTCGTGGAAGAGATCGGAACACTTGATTCCAATCATTTGGATGGATGAGCAAATACCGTTGGCAATATAATGTACCCGATCTGCCTGATGTGTCCCTTGGTCTTCTTGATACTCACTAATGTTCACTATCAAACCTCTGGAACTTTTCTAGATCTTAGGATTTATACTGAGATTAAACCACTTACCTGAGGACTCTGTTTATTAATTTGGTAACTTTCATGGCTAATTTTTATGCAAGATGTTGGACAAATGCATAGAACTTTTACATGATATTTTCTTGTAAATGTTTTGAAAACCTTTAATCAATGTCCTACTTCAGTTTACATTTTGATTAGGTTTTAAAAGGTATCAATACTTCTGCAAAGTACTTTACCCAGCTGAATAATGTTTAAACTGACTTGTATGGGCAAAAATAAGATCATTACATTTCTTACAAATTGAACCAAAGTTTCCTAACTTTGGTTTGGAATATAGATCTTTGATAGATCATTTTGTCTAGTCATCTTATGCTGCTTCTTGTTCTTATAAGAATGTGCAAAGGAGAAAATTTGAGTGCTCCACTGAGCTGACTAGCAGCTTCGTGATACTTCTGAGAACACAGTTATTAGAGTAAGTTAAGGGGTAGGCTTGGGACCAGTGAAGGGTTATACCACAATTGATAAACTGAGTGACTGATCTTCAGCTCTGCTGTTTGTTTTCTAGTCATTAAGGCAAACTTTGATATTCCTCATTACTAATATGTATATTATTCTAAGACTAAGAGAAAGTTACCTAAATTATTCTAAGAAGTTGTTTTATGATTGCCTGTGTAAATTGCTAAATTACAGATACTTACACAAAAGACATCTTGTGAAAGGTAAATTAAATAAATATACTATGATAGTACTGTGTTGTCATGTATTGTTGTTCTGGGTCAAGGTTTAGATGGACGTGCTGTAGCAGCATGGTAAATTGCTAAATTTAGGTGAGGAAAAATAAAACTATAATACCAAAAATGAGGTGCGACACAAAAAACAGTCTGAAAAAAAACACAAGAGCCAAGTGACAATTAAAATCCAACTAACAGCTGAAACAATGAGGAAAAAAGTTGAAAGCCATAGGCATAATGCAGACACAGGTAAATGGGATATAATAATTAACTAATGGCCAAAGAAGAATGAGGAAGAGGGGCAAATAGGGATTAGCACAAGGAAGACACAACAGAACCTTTTCAATATTAATATCATGACCCTGCCCTTTGTGGATATTTTTGGTTCTGTTTATGTTTCGTTTTGAGATTTAATTTACATTTTTATTTATGTTGTACCATGTTTTCTTAATTGTTTATTTTCCATTTTGTTTTATTGTAGTTGTTTACTAGTTACAGGTGCTGGTCATAAAATTAGAATATCATGAAAAAGTAGATTGATTTCAGTAATTCCATTTAAAAAGTGAAACTTGTATATTATATTCATACATTACATACAAACTCATATATTTCAGATGTTTATTTTGTTTAATTTTGATGATTACAAATGACAACAAATGAAAATCTCAAATTCATCATATCAGAAAATTAGAATATTACTGAAGACCAATAAAAACAAAGGATTTATAGAAATGTTGGCCAACTGAAAAGTATGAACATGAAAAGTATGAGCATGTACAGCACTCAGTATTTAGTTGGGCCTCCTTTGGCCTGTATTACTGCAGCAATGCGGCGTGGCATGGAGTCGATCAGTCTGTGGCACTGCTCAGGTGTTATGATAGCCCAGGTTGCTCTAATAGTGGCTTTTAGCTCTTCTGAATTGTTGGGTCTGGTGTATTGCATCTTCTTCTTCACAATACCCCATAGATTTTCTATGGGGTTAAGGTCAGGAGAGTTTGCTGGCCAATTAAGAACAGGGATACCGTGGTCCTTCAACCAGGTACTGGTAGCTTTGGCACTGTGTGCAGGTGCCAAGTCCTGTTGGAAAATGAAATCTGCATCTCCAAAAAGTTGGTCAGCTGCAGGAAGCATGAAGTGCTCTAAAACTTCCTGGTATGTGGCTGCGTTGACCCTGGACCTCAGAAAACACAATGGACCAACACCAGCAGATGACATGGCACCCCAAACCATCACTGACTGTGGAAACTTTACACTGGACTTCAAGCAACGTGGATGAAGTGCCTCTCTTCTTTTCCTCCAGACTCTGGGACCTTGATTTCCAAAGGAAATGCAAAATTTACTTTCATCAGAGAACATGACTTTGGACCACTCACCAGCAGTCCAGTCCTGTGTTTCTTTAGCCCAGGCAAGACGCTTCTGACGCTGTCTGTGGTTCAAGAGTGGCTTGACACAAGGAATGCGACAGCAGAAACCCATGTCTTTCATACGTCTGTGTGTGGTGGTTCTTGAAGCACTCACTCCAGCTGCAGTCCACTCTTTGTGAATCTCCCCCACATTTTTGAATGGGTTTTGTTTCACAATCCTCTCCAGGGTGCGGTTATCTCTCTTGCTTGTACACTTTTTTCGACCACATCTTTTCCTTCCCTTCGCCTCTCTATTAATGTGCTTGGACACTGAGCTCTGTGAACAGCCAGCCTCTTTAGCGATGACCTTTTGTGTCTTGCCCTCCTTGTGCAAGGTGTCGATGGTCGTCTTTTGGACAACTGTCAAGTCAGCAGTCTTCCCCATGATTGTGTAGCCTATAGAACTAGACTGAAAGACCATTTAAAGGCTTTTGCAGGTGGTTTGAGTTAATTAGCTGATTAGAGTGTGGCACCAGGGGCCATCAATTTTGAACCTTTTCACAATATTCTAATTTTCTGATATGATGAATTTGAGATTTTCATTTGTTGTCATTTGTAATCATCAAAATTAAACAAAATAAACATCTGAAATATATGAGTTTGTATGTAATGTATGAATATAATATACAAGTTTCACTTTTTAAATGGAATTACTGAAATCAATCTACTTTTTCATGATATTCTAATTTTATGACCAGCACCTGTATGTGTTTTTTGTGTTGCTCTGCGAGACTGCCCTCTTGTCCCAGTCTTGTTTCTCCTCCTTCTAGTTGCTTCTGTCCACAGCTGCTCCCAGTTAGTGATTACTCCGCTCTTGGTTCTGTCTCCCATATATAATCCTCCTTTGCAGTTCATCAGTGCTGGTTTCTCTTCATTGCTTAGCTCCTTTTTTTTTTTTTTTCCTGACGTCTCCTTTTTTGTGTGTGTGTGTTCTTTTCTAGTTACAGTTAAACCCTGTTGTTTTCCATGCTTACTCTTTGGTTCCTCCTAGTTCTCCTTTTCTTTTCCCCTTAGCACTTTCTAGTTGCTTCTGTCCACACCTGCTCCCAGTTAACTGATTACTCCATTAATTTGATTCTGTTCATTTGTCGTCTTTCTTTCTCCTGAGCATCTCCTACTTTTAGTTCCAAAGATCCCTGCATTTTATTTCTGGATTTATGTGTCTGTACCATCTACCTCATAATTAAAACTGCAAAAAAATCATCTCTGCATTCCGTCGTTGCTTTGGGGTCTCTATAAACCTCCTGACAATATTAAGCTAATATGGAAAACTTTAAATGAAATAACTGACAAATGAACTATGTCATATTTCAAACAATAAGAAAAAAAGCTAAAAAAAAAACTTGGAAAAAGAAATAAAACCATAACTCAATGCCCACAGATTTTTACGTATTCCAATCTTTTAGGTCATTTTCTGATTTGTTGTGATAGCCTGTGATTGTGCAATTGTAAAACAACTACTTAGTATCTTCAAATCTGAAAAATGTGAAGCATACCTGTATATGTACAAACTGGTACATTTTCAGTATGTGTTCTTATGTGTTCTTACCAGAATTATTCTGTGTTTAGATCCATCCATCTTTCTCTCAACTCCATTCGCATCTTTGTACCTTCTGGGGTAACTCATCATTCTCACATCATGACGCAACCACCACCATATATCCCAGTGCATAGCATATGTTAAGCATGGCAATGTTGGCGCTCTTCAACACAAATAATTTGCATTTCTTGAATTTTGGTCTCTGTTGTTCAAAGCAAAGTTAAAACGGGACTTGTTATTGATTTCCTTTAACAATTGCTTTGTTTTTCATCTTATCACAAAGAAAAAACAAAACAAAAAGTAAAAGCATATTAACAATTAGTAATTGTTATATAGGCCTTTGAACTTGTGCTTTTGCACTCTAAATTCCTAAGCCTTGCACCTTTTCAGATGCATTTTCTGCCCAGTAATGTTTTAGAGCTATGAGCTTTGATCAATACACCCTTTCTTCTCTGATCTCACAAACACTGGGGCATCAACACCCGCAGTGTAGCCCTGTTTTATGGAACTTCAGTCTGTCATAGAAAATCATTAAACGATTTAGGTCAAAAATCCAATTTTCACCTGAGGCAATCTGGTTCAAGCCGTGGTTTAATGAGGCCACACACTTGCGTATGCATGACTTATTGCACTACACAACTCCCATGTGTTTTAATGGTCCTATGAATCATTATGAATATAATAATTTCATTACAAAACGAATAATTTTCCCTAATTATGAAATATTGAAATTCAATTTTAGTTGGCTGCCCTTTTCTCTTCTTATTACCTTGCTTAAAAGTAGTGACAGGTAAATTACGTTGCAAATTTATATTGTTGTTTTAAAAGAAATAATCATGAATGTGGACACTGATTTACACTATTGATGTAGAAACAGGTAACAATTCAAAAATGTAACGACAGTTTTTCAGTGACATAGCCTGTAGTTAAACCTAAGTGTAAGGGGTCGAGTTGAGTGGACTTAGATTAAGTGAAAGTCCATCAGAAACAAACCACATACATAATATTGAGTTTTATGATTGATTTGACTTAACGTAATCGCTCCATTGTTGAACGTTCAGGGGAACCAGCTCAGTCTGTATGACCCTCAATCGGAGTTGGACTCTACATGTGTTTTACATCCTGTTAACCATGTAACTATAGAAACACATCTTCAAACATCAACTTGTTAAATACATCCTACAACACACTTAGAGCACCACACAGCACTTTTACTTAAGTGCAGATTTTTTGCTTCCCTTGCTTCAGGCAGAGTTCTTACTTCCATTATCCAAGCTGTGATTGACAGCAAAATGATAGAGGCAGAGCGCTTCATAGACACAGCAAAGATTTTATTTTTTTCTGAATGAGTAGTCAAGCCCACTGAAAGTACTGACATGTCAGTCAGGGCCTCCATTCATGTTTTGTGTCTTGGTTTGTGGGAAGGAGGAGCTCGAAGAAAAAAAGAGGGTGTTTACTAGTTGTCATGCCTCACGCCGCCAACGCATCTGCTGCTCAATCCAAGCCTTATTTAAGTCTTAGTGGGATGACACCAAACATATTTATCATGTTACTTATCAAATGAAACAGTGGGAGGAGATAATGTGAACTGACACACAATTATTTACCTTTATTATTAATCAGGCTCATGTAACTGCAGAAACATTTGAAACCTGACATTTACACACACAAGATAAAAAGACATACACTTTTTTACATTTTTAAAATCCCAGAATAATTGCGGCGTGGGGTTTATTGTATTTTGTTTAAAGTTTCTTACACAAAGTTACAAAAAATATCCTTCTTGTCATGATCTGCTACACTGCACGTTCTGTATAAGTTTTCATTTTGGCTTTTCAGTTATGCTCTATTTTATGTTATTCTGTGTTGTCAAGATTTATACCATTTTTTTTTAATTCTTAGTTTTACTCTTCCTTATTAGTCTCTTTTTAGCATTGTTGCAATTGTTTATTCCTTGGTCTAGTCTTTGTTAGTTATTCTTTCTCTTCAGTTATCTCCAGTTCCTTCTCCTATCATCTAGTCTTCCCCTTGGTTAATCCTTATTTTGCAGTCATTATTTTTATTCCCCTTTAGGCTTATATGAGTTATTTTCTATTTACAGTCAAACCCTGATTTTTTTTTCCCTGGTTAATCTTTGTTGCCCCCTAGTACCTCTATCCTTTCCCCTTAGCTCCTTTCTAGCTGATTCTGTCCACACCTGTTCCCATTTAACTGATTATGCCACTCTTAATTATGTCTCCCTTATATAATTCTCCTCTGCAGTTTGCAGGAAAAAAAACTGCAAGAACTAATCTCTGCCTCCTCATCTCTGCATTTGGATCCTCAACCATTTTCCATCGAACCTGACACCTCTTGTTTGTTCTGTGATGCAGCGTATAAATGATTTTGCTTAAATTGTGGCCTGTTTTTCCAAGCAGAAGC
>NW_015151225.1:92049-127449 GCF_000732505.1 Cyprinodon variegatus
CTTACCAGCTTCAGCTGACACAAAGGTCTGCAACTCCAGGGCCACATGGGGTCATTACCTTTACTATGGCTCTAAAAAACAAGTAAGAAAAGGTTTGATAACTGAGGAGACTTGAAAGGGTTCTTCTGTATGTTTTCATGCAATTTCTGCCCAAAAATATGTATAACAGCAGAGCACCACTGATAGGAGACTTGAGATTATTTTGTTTTTTATACTTAAAAAATGTTTCATATATTTTTAGGTGTGAAAACTAATGTTGGTTAATGTTTCTTTTTTTGTTTTGGTGGTTCATCCAGTTTGCCTTGTTCCACCAATAAAAAAAAAATGTTTTTCTGTGGTAAATTTTTATTATTATTATTATTTTTATTCTAAATTCACGAAAGGAAGGAATAGAAAATCTTTATCTTGCATGTCTCAGGCTTATAATATTTATGAAATTTATGAAATTGACTAATTCGTTTTTGTAGAAGTTTTTTTTGTAGAAGTGATGACCAAAGAGTCTCTTTAAATTGAAAAAGTTGCAGATCCCTGAATTTTCATCAGGTCTTTTACTGCAAAATCAGGGTAAATACACAGATTTCAACAAAACATGTTTACCCACACAGGTTGTTTCCTGAAACGTAAGATGGCTTAAAAGTCCCATTTGTTTAGACTTGCATATAATTGTTTAAAGAGATAAATGTAGCACCTGCAGTCAATTAGAAAGTGCACACAAGCATGAAAAAGGCGATGGAGGTCGACATGTACACAAAGATGCAGTGTTTCTTTAAAAGGTGAAGCCATTATCAAACTGTTTAAAATGAATTGTACTTACTGTACGTTCAATTCTGAATGTAAAGTAAGTAAAGAAGCATTTTTTTTAAATAGTTCTCTTAAATTAATCTGACAAATAGGAATAATTGTTGTAATTCTAAAGTTGGCTCAAATCAAATGATAGTTTTTATATAGTGTAATTAGATACTTGGCTTCAACGTCCCATGTATAGACATTAATATTACACCCCTGCACCCAGGTTCTTTGTCTTGCGAGTCACTGAGAAATGTGTGAGCAAATTTTAAACACAAATTTATAAACTGATTTGAAAAGTTATCATAAGATTATGACATTTACTACATCAGAAGTTCCTGAAACGAGTCTATATCAAATGTCAATCTATGTTCTGCAGCTCTTCTAACCTTACTGTAAAAGATGGTTTTTTTTTTCAAATCCATCTACGCTCTGTTTCTCTCTACAAGCTTACCCCAGCGCCACATGTTCTTGAAAACTTGTTTCCCTGTATTTTCTTTCAGAAACTGAAGAGATGTTGCAGTGAAAAGCTATTTTCCCCCTACCTCTACATGTTTTGATTAGAGGTCCTTATCTGTCAAGATTATGCTGCAAAACCTGGCATTTTAGACAAATCACTTCTGTGAAACTTGTGTTTTGAAATCAATTCAGGATTAAAATAATCAGGAAAACCCTCTCCCAAAATATCCATGAAATTTTGCCCTGTCGTGTAATACAACACCATCTGTGTGAACTATTTCAAAATATAGATCAAATAAATAAACTATATTGCATTGAATGGACAATGAATTGTTCAATGAAACATTGAATTCATTGTATAGTATATACTATTTAAAGAGGCATGAAAAGTCTTCCACTTACATGCTTTTTGTTGCACTCCAGCATTTTTTTCAGATTTGTGATATATCTATTAATGAAGCCTGGGCGCAAGTTCAACTGAAGAAACTAAAATTAATAACACTCATCCACCTCCAACCCAGGCAACTCAAAACCAAACCAAAACGAAACCAAACCAGCACAACACCAGCTCAAAATAAAATCAAATCAAAGACACAACCCAACACACAACCAAACGAAAAGCAAAGCAGGCACTACACCAAATCTGAACTCAAATCACACCAACCCAACCCAACCCAACTCCCTTCTCCACCATCGTAGCTAAGCTCCATCTGACTTATCCATGGTGCTTCTTCAACCTCGTCCCTATCTGAGTGTAATTACTCCTGGACTCTTACTGAATTCCCCGCCACATCTCAATCGGTCTGGCAGAAGACCCCCATGTTGGGCCCAGTTCTGTCAGAGGTTCCTTCCCAAAGTGGAGTTTTTCACCTCCACTGTCACTTCATGCTTGCTCATCATGGAAAGGTTCATGCCAACCTGTGTTTATCCAAACTGGATTATCTATCTTTCCAGGTCCTGAGTGAAGCACTAGTATCAGCTCATGCAGTCTACTGGATCTCACCACTACAGCTTAAGCAGATCGTCTCAACAACCAGCAGTCTATGGACTGAACTATCTTCATCTTTGTCCACTCCAACACCAGTTTCAAGCCTGGGGTGAACACAACCATGTTCTTATACTCCTGCTTATGTAAAAGTGAAATTTCAGCGCTAATGTTTCCTGCCAAGGTCTAAGCGCCAAAGTTTTAAAACAATTATCAATAAAATTCTTCTAATTGTCTTTTTCTTTCTGTGTGAGTTTTTCAGAACTGCTGTTTAGTTAAAAGCTGTTTTAGAATGATGTAATTGCAAATGCAAGCTCAAATAAAATAACAAATAAAAATAAAAAATAAATACCCTAGTAACCTTTAAAAAGTATGAATAAAATGTATTATTTTATTAAATTAAGTTTAAATTTGTTTTTTTGTTCCCTATCTGTAATTCTCATCATGGAGTCTTCATCCAATGCCAGAAAGCAGACTTTGAGTTTTCCTTAAATGAAGAATATTAATGTAACTCCAATCTGTGTTTAACCCAAGACAGGTTGCAACACGAGGGTAAAAAAAACACCTGCAAAGGTAGTGTTTATCTGCAAGCCCATTTTCAATACTTTTGTTGATAAGCATCAAAAGCTCAAGCTTATAGTTTTTTTCTTAGCCATGCATGAGTTTTTTAGTCAATTTTTGACAAAAGGTCAGAAGTTGACATCTGCAATAATGTGAGCTCCAAAATTAGCAAAAACTGCAGCTCCAAATGTAAGTGCATCACAAAAAGTTAAACTTTGATGAAATGCTTGATAGTGCTTGACAACATTAACATTGGTGCTGCATCTGTTTTTCTTATTTTTGCACTGCATCTATTGGTTTAGGTTGGGGAGCAATCACAAATCATACTGATGCATTAGAAAACCTGTGAAATTTTAACCTAGTAATGACAAAGTCATCTGTATGTAATAAAAGCAAATTTACTGGATTTAAGAAAATGGGAAAGAACTCTGGTTAAGTTGTTGAAATAGCTTGAAGGTTTCTGCAGTTTGAACCTGAGCAACCTTTTGTCTTTCTGACCTCTATTTATTTCATGGAAAATAAAAGGGCTTTAATTGTTGGTTATCGTCTGGCAACCAAATTAGAGTCTTAACTGTAGGTTTTTTTGTAAAGTTAAAGCATCCTGTGATGCTTTTAGCTCCTTCTAATGTTGACAATTACTATTTCCAGCTGTAGCAGGGCCCATTTAGATCACAATGTCTTTAACTACTCGTTTTAACAAAGAACTGCTGGTGGCACACCACCACCAGTTATTATCCTAACTACTTGGCAGTGGGATACAGCGATATTTTTAGTAGGTGAAGCCAATGATTTACCACATGGGGAACCATTTTTGAACACAATGCTTCTGCCAAGATGTTCCTGCTTGAGAGCAAGCTTTGTCACCGAGTACTCTATTTGTGGTTTGTGTACGACTATTAGGAGTAGTTCGGAAATAAATCCAAGACAGAATAGCGTCATGAGATCCAAATTTGGCATATGAATCCAAATTAAGGGGATTGTTAGAGCCCAGCATAGGGTCATGTTGCCCATGTGCATCCCAATGACCGGTCACACAATGATTTAGTAGACTGATAATAAAACAGCAAATTAAAGCTATAGTCAATTTGCAGGTCATTTTTGTAGGTATCAAATCAGTTTTCTGTGCAAGAACAATTTCTTTTAGCAAATTGCATGCAATTGACCCTGCCTAATTTGCACATCCTTTCTTCCTAGAAGGTCTGAGTCATGCTTCTTCAACCTCATTTAATGTAGTCTTTTGGGTCATGAATGCTGCATGCTGCATGCTTGAAAATACCCTTAGTGACACCGAGTTAGGGCCTGAGTCACAAACATTTGCACAACCTGATGAAATCAAAAGACATGCACTAACCATTTTATTATTTTATTTCAGTGCTCAGAGCTTGCATGGTTTATTGTGTCAGACTCCCCTCTACCTTTTTTTTCTCGAACTTTACCTCAAGCCTATCTTTCAGGAAATCTCTTTATGGAGCTCCTGTCGACAGGAAGCGTTGCCATGGGGACTGCTGTCTTTCAGACTGTCTGTATATGAGTCCCAGAAAGTGTCTTGCGACTCTGAAAGGAGAGTTTTCAAAACAAGTATTTCATCGAAGGATTAGTTATGAAAGGACTTTAAAATGAATTAGATGAAAAAGATTAAGAAAATGATTACCCAAAGAAAATATCCTTATACACTTTTTTTTTTTTTTTTTTTTTTTACCTTTTTTACTCCGTTTTTTTGTTGGGGAAAAAATTAACTTGCAGGCATCTATTGTACTCATATAAAACTAAAGTTGTGCAATACTAAACCCTGCACATACAATTATATAGCGTCTGAGTTGCTAGTATTGCAAATATTGTAAAGCTAACTCAAAATAATAAAAACAAATACATAAATACACAGACACACATATGCACATACATATACATATTTACTTCTTACATACATTCATGCATGCATACAATATGTTTGCATGCATGTAGGTATGTATGCATTTTCATCATTACTATTTGCATGGAAACTGTTAGACACAGGGCATTTAGTCAGACTTCATTAGATGTCAATCCAAGTATAAACCTGATCACACACTGCCACCCAGTGTGCCCAACAGGTTTTGTAAAAAACGTGATTGAGGATGAGTCATATGATTTTTTTTCCTGTCTGTTTATCTGTCTATCCGTCTTTCTATTAGCTTGTGCATGAATTATCTTTTATTTTTTGTATTTGTACCAACATCTATGTACTTTTTAAATATTTATTCATGCAAACCTGTGTATGTCTCTCAATATCGGTTCTATATTTCTAAATCTATGTTTTATGTTTTCTGTCTGTGAGTAAATGGCTAGATGTCTGTATAAATGTGTCTATATGTTTGCACATATATATAAATATATATATTGGTCTATATCCATGTCTAGACGTTTGTATCCTAATACAGTTTTATTTAACAAGTTAGTATATTATAAAAATTTGAATTTTTTTGGGTAACTCAGTTTAACAGGAAACACATGATCTGGATCACTTAAGCACATAATTATGTTTTCAAGTCTTTACTTTGCAAATCTTAATGAATTTTCACCTAAAGCGAATGAAAACACGTGAAGATCAATTCAAAAGAATAAAATCATTGGCTTTGATACAAAAATTTGGGCTTAATGAAAATAATATGTATTCCTTCTTGAAGCACAAATTTAATGCATAATCAAAAGTATTAAATATCTCTCTGATTTTATGTAGTTATATGTACAGTATATGGTATTTCTGCACATATATCTATGCATCTGCATCTATGTCCTTATATTTCTCCCTCTTCTTCTCTTTCCCAACTTTTAAAGAAAAGTAAAGTGCCAAGAAATATATATAAGAAGAGGTCTGTATGTGTTTAAGATTCCAGAGTAAAAATGCCTCAAACATTAAGAAAGAATGACTCATCAGTGTGAACCTGCAATGGTTTTCCACAGGCTCAAGCAGGGCGTAGAGAGGTAGTCAATCCCTCCTCCTTGAGGACCCAGAGACTTCTGCGTCATTTACGATGCTCATCATTGTAACACTGAGGGGGCTGTAGGGCTCCTCGTTGTCTATTCAGTTCAAAATGACAGCACTGACCTTTTTTTATTCGCTTCGGCTTATTGTGATTGATGTGATTACAAAGGGCAAACAAAAAGAAAACAGACAAAAAGCATCTGGAATCGACAGTTTGAGAAATAAAGTTGAATTATTGTTCAATTAAGTTTGTAGCTTGTGCTAAAGTTCACACATGATCATCAGTGCATGAACACAAATTCTTAAACAAAACATACATCAACATGAGCGAATGTGTGTTGCTGCATTTATTTGATTTATATACTAAAAAGCTTAGCTGTGCACAGCGATTCCCAGCAGCCAGGCCTTGACATCACCAACTCTTATGAGAAAGTGACGTATAACTAAGTTGCCCAGAATACATCATTTATCTTTATGGATTCCTGCCATATAGGGAGCACCTGCTGCTCACTTACAAGTGAAAATTTGAAGCAGAAGACCCACACTGACGTCAGCAAATTCAAACCTCCTGCGCAAGAGGGCCTCACCTTTTTAATGTTTTATAGCATTACTCGGCCGCAGTGAGAACACCGATGGAATTACAAAAGTGTAGAAAAGAAAAAGAAATCAAGACCAGAGGCAGGTAGAGTAAACTTTGTACATACTATGTTTTTAGCATTTCACCTATTCTCTCATTATTTTCAGTCATTTGCAACATATTAAACAACAACCTATTCTTTTTTTTCCCAGGGGAGAAATCCTGAAAATGTCCTTGAAACAAACCTCATTTTTGTATCTTCTCTCTAAATGTAGAAGTATTGATAACTAAGTTTGTAATATTTTGAAGTATTTATATGTATGTTGTATATTATCTCTAAATACTGTAGTATTGTATTGTATTGTCTCAAATCTCTATGAAAGTCATTTTTTAAGATGTCCCACTTGTCCTCTGCCCTCAGATCCTAATAAAAAGAATAAAAATAAGCTGAGACTTTTTTGTCACCTTGTTAAATGGCAGAGCTCAGTCTGTCTTAGGAGGCAGTACTTTCCTTCAAGACTGACAATGATTGTTTTCAACTTTCGGCTACTTTAGATCACTAATGAAATGTAAAACAATAGTTAATATAGGTAATGATATGTTGAGAATCCAAAACAGATCCAATCCTTAAGAAACAGATGCAATACAGTTGATTTTCCAAGTGAGTCCATTTCCATAGAGATAGCGGGCAACGCCCAGAGTGTCCCAGATGCTGCAGCCCCGGAGAACATGCAAGAGTCCTAGTCAGGTCAGGGAAACAGATCAGAAACGTAAGGCTCAGCAGTCCGGGAGTCCAAAGCTCGAATCAGAACAGGCTGGTCCAGGGTTCCAGGAGTCCACAGATACTTCAGGCAGAATGTTCAGATGGGAACAGTCAGGCTCAGGTGTTGAGATGCAAAACAGTTCAAGATATCAGGAACATTGCGGAACGCTAAGAAAAAAAAAAAAAAACACTCTCTCCAGTCAACAAAGACAGGAATAGGGCACACTTGGTAGATGACAGGAAGTTCAGAATCAGAAAATCAGAAACGCTACGGAATGCTAAAAACCCCTTGCTCCACTGGCCCCAGAGAACGAGAACTAGAACAAGAGTAATAATCTGGCTCCGATGGCTGGGACTGAGCCGTATAAATAGAAGCAAGAGCAGGTGGATTAGATGAGCAGTAAAGAACAACTGGGCAGAGTTAGACAGGTGAATGAAGTGAGCAATTAAGCCAGTCATCAGTGCCAAGATCATATTTATCTGTTGCTCTAACACACAGCTAGTTGGTTATGTTCTCAGAGCAAGACATTTAAGTATGAAATTAATTAGATTAAATATAAAATAACCTTTTCAGCAGATTCTTATAAATAAAAGCAGCTTGACCAACCGAAACCTAAAGGAAGGTGCACAGAAGACCCAATCAGATCCATGAAACACTTTGGGCAGAGATAGTCTACTGCCTACATCTCTTTGTTTTTAAACTGTAGTTTTGGATAATTTTAGTTTCTATGAATAAACTTTATTTTTTGTGTTCCAAAAATGAATCATAAGGATGTTATAACTCCTGTAAGGTTATGCCAACGAATAAAACTGCAAAAAAACTATTCTATAACAGTTTAATATGCAGAAACTGTATCTAAAACATTTGGAGAGGTCTGATTAGGTCTGATGGGGGAGTGGTGGCCTAGTGGTTAGGGCATTTGAATACTGAGATTGTGAGTTTGATCCCCCACTTCCCCAAGGGGATGGGTTAAATGCAAAGAGGTAATTTAGTATATAAAATCAAAAAAAAAAACATTTGGTAAATCAATGAAAAGTTAAAACAATCACCACTAATACATGGTTTAACTTTACCTTAGATTTTTTTAAATCAAAAAAATTGTGTTCCACTAAGGTAGTTGGAAATGTCAAGATAATAGCAGCAATTCAGTGAAGTCAACACGTTTACTAATAATGAACAAGTCATAGTAATGTCTTTGTGGCAACAATTAAAAGCGTCCCTTACACAGATCAGAAATTGGGGAAAAGTGTGACTCATAGTTCAGACCTTTAACAAATAATTAGATGGATAGATTGTATTTTGACCTCCGAAGCAAAATGCTTTGCTGCCTTTCTGTGTTGCCACTTAATTAAAACCTCCTCTAGCCACGGACCTTTCTACTCCCGGTGAGTCACTGGTGTAGGCACTCACCACAAACAAAAGGGGATGCAGGGTTGGCGGAATCTGTTTAGTTTCATAGAGAAGGAAATGTTTCTACATTGTTGCATCAGTAATGGCTTGTCACTCACATTTGATTGTTTGATTTGTAAAAAGATAAATCTTTTAGAATAATTGTGCAAGGGACGACAATTCTGGAAGAACTGGAAATGTTTGTCTTTTTGTTGTATTTCTTTTAAAAGTTATATCTTGCACAAGGATAGATTCAGTATTGTGTCACCTGCTTTTATAGGTTTTTAAGACCACATGGTCTGAGAAATAAAAACTATATATTTTTTTTATTCCTAGACACACATTCAGAAATGCAAAGAGAAACATTTGAAACAAGCAAGCATGTAATTATATTAAATTTTTTTCTGTTTCTACTTCCACCCCCCTCCCACCTTGTAAATACAAAATGGACTACCAGTACATTTAAAAAGACATTTTCTTGTTCTATCAAACTAAACAATTTTATGTCCGCACCATGCATTTTTAAAAGCTCAGCAACAGGTTAGCAATATGGACTTGAGTTTAGGACATTTTAAAACGTGCCAAAAACTAGAATTAACACAATAACATACTTTTCCCGCAGACTGATAGTCTCCTGCTGATCTCCTTTAAAGGTGTGGAAAAGGTCTTTCTGATCTTCTGCTAACAAACACTGATTGTCTGCCTATCAAGCCACACTGTCTAAATTAGAGATTTGAAACTTTTACACATCAAAACCAATTTTTGTCCTCGGTCTAGCAAAAAAAAAAAAAAAAAAAAAATGCTTAAAGGTTTGAATGACCTTTAAAAAAACAAACAAAAAAAACCCCAACAATATAGTTGCACTAAAATTGTTTTTTGTAATTTTTAACACCCAATTTAAATTATTAGATTTTTGCTTAAAGAAAAACAGAATATTTGTAGAAAGAAGAGATTCAAATTTTCTTCCATGAAATGTGGAATTTGTGGAAAACTTTGTTAAAATATTTATATAGTTTCTGAGCAAATGACTAGAGAAATAGATGTTAAAATGTATTACCGGTACTTGCAGTGTTATTCTGTGGTGTCAATTTTGTGAAAGAATTCTCTAAAAAACCCCAGAAAACAGCTCATTTATTAAAGGTCTATCAAAAAATAATATTCTGCTCTTGATTATTTCAAGCCAAAATTATTAAGAGTCATTCGGGAAGGTCCAAAGGGCCACCTATTGCTCCTTAGCCACATGTTGCAGACTACATGCCATCAGCTTACCTCTCATTTCCAGTGTCTTTTTGGTGTTTTTTATTTTTTTGTTGTTTTTTTTCATTTTTGGTAACTTTCTCGTCTACTACTACTACTTGCATAAAAACTTATTCAAATTATGCCCAAGAGTTCCCTGCTGGTTTAACTGTAAGATTCTGCTTAACATAATCTAACTTCCTGTCCATACTCTCTTCAAATACACTTGAGAAGTATAGAATAGAATAGAATAGAATAGAATAGAATAGAATAGAATAGAATAGAATAGAATAGAATAGAATAGAAGAATCGAAAAGTGTAGAAAATCCCTTTATTGTCCCACAATAGTGAAATTGTGGTGTTACATCAGCAACAAAAGGTTATGGCAGAAAGGATCACACAATTTGGAGCTTAGAAAAATGTATAAAAATAACAGAATAAGTGAAAGATTTAAGAACATAAACAAATAAAATAGTGTAAAATACTGAAGAACACTCAATACAGGGGATTATCTCAATATTGAGTTTATCGAATATCCAATATTGAGTCTATCCCTTCAGAATAAGAGATAAAAAATGTTGTACTTCATATTGTCTGACTGTCAGGTTGGATTGGATAACATTTCCCCTTAGCTGATAGATCAGCCTTTTACATTCTCTTTATGTTTGCTGATCTTAATGCATTTAACTATGGTAGCAGAAGAAATATGTACTTGAACAAATAGCTTCTAAAGAAATGTATAGCTGGTTTTACAGAAATTCTAACAATGTTTTAAATCAATCTTTGCAATTTCTTGTTGAAGTGGATCTACTTTGTATCCAGATGTTTATTTTTCTCTGTTATTGGAGCAAAAGCAATAAAAATAAATGAACTAACTACTATACAGAGAAGCAATATTAGCAGTCTTTATTTGATTCAAAGATTATTTATAGACTGTTTAAAAAACAACAACAAAAAACACAACAACAGAAGTTCCCTTTATGCTCCCTATCCATCAGGGTGTCACAGGGTGTTTTTCTCCAACAGGCTATGGGCAAAAGGCAGGAGATAGGAGTACACCCTAGACAGGTTGCCAGTCCATCGCAGGGCAACAGATAAACATCTAATCATGCACACACCCTTGCACCTAAGGGCAATTTAGAGATGCTAATCAAAAGAACTGTGGGAGGAAGCCAAAGTCTTCAGAGAGAACCCACACATGCAAAGGGAAAACATGCAAACTTCATGCAGGCTGGGATTCAAAATCAGGACATTGTTGCTGCAAGGCAAAAGCAGTCCTATATGTATAAACAAATTATCTTAAATAAACATGAGTTCAAGAATGACACGTGTTTTTTTTTTTTTTTTGGAGAGTACCTCATTTATGTAAAATATGTGTATTTTGCGAAAGGTATAATACTCAAAAACAAAAAAGAGATGTACAGGCTAACTCCTATTTAGCCTGGTTTAGGAGATTCACTAGGAGCTGGTTTGCAGGCTAAAGCTTATAAGTTATAATCTAAAAGCAGCAAGGGAGTTCAGCAAGTTGTAATTTAACATTCAATTAGGAGAACATTTAAAACAAAGTTTACAAAGCCCAGTTACATTCAACTACATTTCGTTAAGGTTATTGGGAGATATAAAAATTTAAAATCTCTTTTAATATTCAGCTGTTATTTTATTTTCTTAGTTTGTTATGTCTTGCTATATAGAAACATTTTCAATAGTACTTGGTTTTACATTCATTATCCTTATTTGTCATGCATCTACAGTATCAACCTCTTGCTCAAAATTGTTTGTAGACTTTTTAGAAATTCTTTCATATTTTCCTTTCTGCTGAAGGAAATCCCATCAAAATGATTTCACGCCCTATGGGTAACCTCTATAATTCGGCAGACTTAAGTATGAGGCTATAGGTCACAGGTATTTTTCTATCTGAGAGCATGCTGACATTTTGCTGGAAGCTATAATTTGTAGTAAAAAAGTGCTGAAAGAGCTCTTGCCTTAAGTTTGTCAAATGCAGAGCACACAATTTTTCAAATGTTATATGTGATTGCAGCAATCCAAACTTAATGGAAAAGATAAATAATGCTGCCTCTATATTCTCTTTTTTCCTGTCAAGTGTTTCTTACACATAATTAAGGGTGAGCAAGAGAACACAATCTGACCGGTTTCATGACCAAATATGTTGCTTACATTCAAAATTTTAGACTCAGTTATAACCTAACATCTGCAAACATATTTTAGCATACATTATATGTTGAATGCATAATAAACCTAAAAAATTTAAAATAAGATACATACTTTTTACTGATTAATAAATAACATAAATATAAACACTTTCTTAGCCATTAGCCTTGATATAATCTAGTACGGTAATTTGAAATTGTTACAAGAAAAAAAAAAACATCTGGAACCAATAACCATTAGAAAAATAGGGTGATGGAAAAGTTTAGTTTGTGCTTTTAAATTAAGCTTTATTTTAAAGGCCTCTCTCATTGTTTCTCTTCTGTTAGTCGTTTTTTTTCTCCAAGTCCTTACTCCTTCCTCTGCCTCACTCAGCTGCCTGTCCTGCCTCCCATTTACCATCACTCACTAGCTCCTACTTGGAAAGAAATGACAAACCATGACTGGACAATTCAACACCAAACTCCTCCCAACCTGAGCTTTGTTGATGGACCGATGTTCCACTGGAACCTCAACCCTCCGTCTATCAAGAAAGGTCCAATATTCAATGTCAGCCATGATCTCTTCACCCCCTAAAACTTTCCACCTACTATTCATTCAATGTGATCCCAGTGATATTTATTATGTGCAAATTTGTAAAAAAAAAAATAATAATAATAATTTTTGTGCAACATTTGCACAAATTTAAAATGGCTACACACACCAAAGTCTAACTAAAACTAACATCCAACTCCACAGGAAAGCTAGTTTAAAAAAAAAAACATGTTTTGTTTGGGTTTTTTTTTTTTTTTTTTTTGCAGAGATGTGAAAAGTTTATGCAAGAACAATGCTTAATGGCATAATAACAAGCATTTCCTCCTTGAAAATCTTACAACAGTGGATAGCAGGTCAAAAAGTGTCTCTTATGTAAGATATAATAACTGCTGCACAGAATGAGAGCGTGGGAAAGGACCTTTATGCTGCACAGTAATAGGACACACAGAGAGAAAGGAAGTGAAAAATTGGTACTTAATGCTTAGCCATTAAATGAAAAATACTGACCACCGATGTGTGGTGTTCTTGAATCAGGTTAGGGAGACTATTTCATGGTAGGAAGTATGCATTTGTTTATTTCAGAGGAAATGAGCTTCCATGGACTTTGCAAGAAGTAAATATCTAGAATGATTTCGTATTTAAGAAAAGTCTCCAGTCAAGCCACAATTTCAGAATATGAATCAAACAATTTACTAAACCACATTTTTAAAGTAGAATATTAACAACGACAAGGGAAACTGTATATCCTAAATATACTGTATAGCCCACACCTGCTTCTCATTTCAATTTTGTAAAAGGAATTTCTTCTTTAGAAATGCAGTTCCATTCTGTAAACATTTTAATGAGCTCTAACGCACAAGTGGCAGCATGCTGCAACCATTTCAATAACAAGAATGAGGTGCACTCTGCTAATCAGGAAAAAGCACAAAGGCTCTGTGCCCAAATGACATGCAAAGATTTTGAGTGATGAAGCCAAGCATTAGGCTTTCTAAAACAAACAAACAAAAAAACATTTATATTCTTTTAGTTCACATTACTTTCATCATAGTCCAAAATGTACCACAGATAGAAAATAAGCTGTATAAACATGTCACCTCCTTACAGCAAATTAAAAAGCAGGTAAGAAACACAGATTTTAATATTTATCAGTATTTGAATTGTTTCAGTACAATTTCTGTAGTCTGGTACCACGGCGATTATCCACAAATGGAGAAATGAGTGGTAACTCTACCCAGGACTGGGTGGTCTAACAACAATATTCTAGGAGCACATTGATGTCTGAACCACAAGTTCATAAAAGATGCAATACAAATATTTAAAGAAGGCATCAATTCCTTCATCATTTAGGATTCAACGTAGCCAAAGGAGACAGGTTGCATTTGATTGGCAGACTTCCATGATGGAGTAGGCATGTGAGAGTATGCTGGTGTTTTAGGAAACACTCAACTGCACTTTCTGTTTGAAAGCTCGAACAAGTTTCTCTTTTTTTTAATTATCTCTGCTTTTGAGCTTGCCCATTACTGCTTTTGAGCAGTAATTAAACTGCTTAGTTAAATTTTATAGTACTTGTTAACGTTTAAATCCTTCCGTTGGGTTGTATTTGCACAGTAAAAAATGCTAGGTGGACTGATAAACATCGCACATCAGTTGTGTATTTTTTAGTACATCCTGACTTCCCTTTTGTCGTGGTCAAACAGTAGTGCACTCAGATCTGGACATTCACCAGGACCCTGTAGATCACTGTGTGTGTATTTATGTTGTAGTAAAGAATTTTCTCCAGCAGATGACAGTAACAAACAAAAATAATTTCACCCTCAAAGAGTGACCATTCTTCGTTGGTCAATAATAATAAATGTAGCAACATGTTGTGAGAGTGTGTCTGCAGCTTATTTATGTTAATTGCAGATAAACTAGAATGTATTTCTGGTTCCCATAGGGGAAGGGAAGCAAAGGAAAATTTAAAAAAAATCCATTTTTAAATCCGTTTTAACTTTAACTTAATTTAGTGTCATGTAAATCATTTTTCTGTTGAAATGGTTTATTTTCTGTTTCAATGTAGACATGCATGTGTTTTAAAAATCTGATTTATTTATTACAAATTGGTATTTGTGATTCTTTCCTGTTTTTAATTTTGTTTTGCTTAAGGGTTTTTTTTTTGTTTGTTTGTTTTTTGTTTCTGTGTCCTGTATGGCGATGTGGCAATAAGAATAATTGTTTTGATGCCAAAAAGAGCCAAACAGATTTTACTTCTACAAGTGGAGCAGTACTGCTATCGCCGTAGTGTTCCACTTGATTTATGCATATAAATACGGTAGCTTTATTATAATTCGTGCAGGGAGTATTACAGATTATATGGACACTGCAATGTAAGTAGAACAGGAAAGGAAAAACAGAAAAAAAAGGAGAAAAGATGAAAGAAAGAGGAGATAAAAGGGAGATAATGATAAAACATCTTTAGTCTGCTTCATCACCTGCAAAGCTGGCGATCAATCAGACAGCTTAAGGGTTTCAAGTGCAATCATTTGTTCTGCAGGGATAAATGATAACTTACAATCAGTTTTGATTTCCTTCTAAGTCATTATTATTATTATTATAACTGAATATGACCAACTGAACATGCTCTCTCTCATCCTCTGACATGGGAGCTGGCTCGGAGCTTGTCTGCCTGGCTGTGCTTCCTGGATGGGCCTCCTGTGGAGCTAGTTTACAGTTGTCTTTTGTATCTCTGCTTCTGTCTCCTTGAGCCCTGGTCGACCTCAGCAAATGGCCGCTCACACTGAGGCTAGTTCTGCTGAAGGTTTCGTCTTGTTAAAAGGGAGTTTTCCTCTTCACTGTCGCTACAAGCATGCTTGGTGTGAGGGATTGCTTCCATGGCAATGAGTTGATGCAATCAGCTGGTTTTCCTTAGACAGAAAACTTTGAACCAATCTGGCTGTATGATCTGGTTGAATTGTCTGTGTAAAGTGCTCAGAAATTACATATGTTCTGAATTGGCGCTAATCTTATTGTTATTATTATTATTGTTATTATTATTATTATTATTATTATTATTATTATTATTATTATTATTATTATTATTATTTACAACTATCGTCTTCAGGCCAGTGGGTGGCGGTAGTGCGCCACAGTGTTGTTTACAATCCGCCAGTAACACTGGGGAAGAAGCGGAGGAAGCTAGGCTGGGCTTTAACGATGAAACATTTCGGTCACTGGGGATAAACAAGGTCTGCAAAACAGCTTTGACATCCTTTAGAGCATACTCTGACACAAGGCCGGGTCTTATTACCTGCTATTGTTCACCATAGAAGATAACCGCGTGTTATCTATGGCTTCATTAAGGTTGTTGGTAAAAGAAATCGGTTGAAGCTAATATTAGCTTAGCTAGCTGTCAAATATTCCTGACATAGTGGCGGTCAGTTATTTTATGTTTTATATTGAGATAAACAGACAGCGAGCCTCGGCTCTATCCGTAGTCTTGAGGTAGTTTTAAATATTGAGTTGTCAGTTAATGTTATGGAAAGCTTTCCTGTTTGTGCCACAAAAATTAACTGTATATTTTTGTTTACTTGTTCTTGTCATTTGCTTTGATAAAAAAAGGGAAATATAAGGGTTGCTTCTAACTTTAACTGTTTCTTATTTCTCAGTTTTCTCCCCCGTGCCAAATAACTGAAGGACTCCGTCGTCGTTAGAAATTCACAAAATAATTTAAGACTGGAAGCAGGGCACAGAGAGGCGTGTCCCAGAGACTTTTCTTTGGATGTTTCTGTGAAGGCAGATGTTTTGGAGTCATGGATCAAGCTGTTGTGGACAGTCCTGTCATCCTCGTCATCAAGGCTCCCAACCAGAAGTACGATGACCAGACAATCAACTGCTACCAGAACTGGACCGTAGAAAAGCTTAAAGCCCACTTGTCTGATGTTTACCCCAGTAAACCTGTAAGTGTCTCTCTTATACAAAAATACAGTAAATATATTTCGTAAAACTGTATACATTTCACTGTTGTAAGCTGTAAGCAACGTAATACAGTTTGTCTAGTCAATATTCCAGTTAAATCCGATTGTTTAATCTGCTTTTGTTTAACACTGAGTAGTATTACTAGAGAGCACCAACAGTGCTATGCTTTGCTGACTGTCTAGGTTTATTACAAACTTTAGTAATTATTCAATTTAAAATTAATTATATTAAAATATAAACTTTGAAAAACCCCATAGACCAAATAACAATAACAACAACTATGAAATTATTGCCATTAAACATGAAGTAAATTATGTAAAATAAACAAACAAACAAAAACAGAAGTTGATCAGCTAATACTTTCTGTAGTTTAAATACCTTTCTGATAATTAGGGCTAGGGGTGTAAATAATAATCGTTTTGTATCGATGCATCAATCTAACAGCCGGCGATTCGATGCATCGACACAGTCGCAAGAGTATCAATTCATGTTTTTTCTTGATTGATTTATATCAAATTTGAAACATTGACTAGCATTTAAGGTTAAAAAAAACCCAACAAATTAATCAAATCGTATCATGGTGTGCTCTTGAGTATCGAAAATAATCGAATCGTTGGGTCAGGAAATCGATACTTTATCGAATCGCCGGAATAAAGTGGATTTACACCCCTAATTAGGGCTGCAACTATCGATTATTTTGATGATCGATTAATCTGTCGATCATTTTTCTAAATAATCTATTAATAATCAGATAGTGAAAGGTTCCTTAAAGAAGATTTTATACAGAATTGAACCAGGTGAAACTAAAACTTTTCGACTCGTGGACTTCTGAATGGAACATACTGACAGGAGTAAAAGTTTTTTCATCTTAAATGCAAAATGTTTGTTTTTTTTTAACAATTTTGACTGCTCTAAGTGGGTCCCTCTGTCTCTATACTTCAGTTAACAGATTCAACGATTACTGAATTAGTTGACGATTATTTCATTTGATTATTTCATTTGGTTATTCTAAAGCCCTACTGATAATTGACTTGTAGTGGTTCCTAATTAAACTAATGATTAGATTAGAAAATCTTTATTGTCATTTTGCCTATGCATTGCAGAATAGTCTTGAAAACTCTTTGCTTCAAAAAGGCAAAAACTATGACTAGGTATATAACAAGACATTAGATAAAGGCAACCTTTCGTTGCTAAATCTTAATCCCAAAGATGGAAAACATTCAGCAATGAAACACAAATGCAGCAAACTTGCATTATTTTTCAATAAAGATCATAGTTTTATCCAGAAATTAGGATAAAAATTAGATCTAGTTTTTTTTAAGGATACTGTCCTAAATGAAAAGCATATAACATTTAATTTATATATAATTCAAATCTTAGGAGGATTACAGTAGGTTGATTTTAAAATTCTACTCATGTTAAAGAAAATGTAACAGTTTTGTCAAGAAAAAAGTTTGATTATAAGAATAAAAAGAAGTTAATTGGTAGATATTGATATTTTGGGATGCTTAATTTAAATGCTCAGCAGTGATTATCAACCAGTCAATCTTCACTAGCAGGTAAAGAAAAAGGTTTTCTTAGGAATCGTGTTATAAGTGTAATCATGAATTCCATACCTGAAGCAAAAACTGCAGCCACAGACTCTGATAGTGAAATACTTCCTGATAGTCATCGGATGACATGTTTATTGGATGCCTAAGAGCCTAAAGCTGACAACCAAATATCAGAGACCCAGCTTAAATCACAGAAAGTGTTTTCTGTCTTTTTTTTATGTTTCCAAAACTTATATAACCTTATTTTACTTTGTGGATTCTGCAGAGTTTCTTCCTTGAATCTTATCACGTTTGAAAAATCATGAAGCGTTGCAGACTTCTGATCTAATCTCCAAGTTAGAGAAACTGGGTTTCCAAAGCTAAAAGAAACGCCAGAGGATTTAAGACGTCAGAGCTCTAAAGTATTTAGATTCCGGCGTTATTGTAGCTCTAATCTGATTTTGTTCTCTGTGCAGAGAACTTGTTCTGCTGCCGTCTTCTTTTAACAGATAGAAACTGCTGCCTTCTGCAGCGACCTGACACAAAGGGATGTACTTCGGTTTGGGTTATTTATCATTACCTCTGATGTATATGCTAAGCTTAGCAGCTTTAAAAGCCATTTGAATTCTTGAATGGTAGTAGAATGGACTTAGTTTTAATCAGGGCAGGCTCTGACCTGGTGGTACTTGCTGCTAAATCCATGAAGAGCCACTTACTCGTACTAAGGCGACGATGATCTCATTCTTATTACTTACATCAGTTGTTTGACCTTTAATTTTGTAATCCTTCCCGTCTGAAACGTGGTATTCAGAATTTTTTACTAAATCAAGCATGAAAATCTTGGTGTCCTACATTGTTCCTAAAATAAATGTCATTAACTTAACCACATCTCCAATGACCTCGTTGTCATTATTCTGTGTTTTTAGAGCTCCAAAGACCAGAGGCTGGTTTATTCTGGGAAACTGCTTTTAGATCACCTTACCTTAAAAGATGTGCTTAGGAAGGTAAGTTGCTGTAAATTTGTATTAGGGCAAATCCCCCTTTTCCACTAATAGAAAATGAATAAATTTAGTTAGTAGCATGGTCTCTAACAATTGTATAAATTACTTTTATTTTATTTTTAGTTTAGCGTTTGATAAAACAATATCTGTTATATCAATAATCTTATTTCTACTCTTACGTGAACACATGTTCAAAGTGTTGGCTAGAAGTGCTTTGATGTTTTCTGTGTGGGTAAAGTACTTGGATAAAGTTGTGAAGAACATGCAATACTGGACGTGTGTGAGCTAATAAGCTGTCCTCCCTTCTACAGCAGGATGAGTACCATATGCTCCATCTAGTCTGTGCCTCCAGAACCCCTCCCAGCTCCCCACAGCCGCCCCGCAGCCGCAGTAACAAGCCACAGGAGACCACCGTCAGTCCCACGGTGGGTCATCTGCATCCTTCTCTCCTGTTTCCAATAATTTCATCATCATCTCTCTTCTTTTCATCATGCACTTCACTGCTGTAATCCCCATCTCCCTGGAGGTTTCACATTGTTGTGTGTGCGTTTATTTCATGGCTATTGCTAATATTGGGTCGATTTCTGGTTCCAGGCCTCTCAGAGCTCTAATGGTGCTGGTCAGGCAGGTCAGACGACAGCTGGAGAGAGCAATGATTGGCTGAGACAGCAAGCTGGAGCCTTCCCCTACCAACACATGTATTCACAATTTATGCAAAGGTAAGCTCTTTGACTTGAACGCCTTTGACAGAGCAAAGATAGGGAATCAGCTGTGAACTTTATCTTTTAAATAAATAAAGTCTGCTTTTGTATTTAAAACCTAATACAGCACAAAACCCTTATTCTTTAAATCCAACATTAATTCAATACGTTTATTTGATTTAGGGCTCACATGATTTGCTAGCAGAATGAATAACGGAAATTATTTTGGTTTGCTTGCATTAGTAGATCCAATTTTTCTTTTCATTCCTTTTTAATCCCATCCAGCATCTGTCCAGACATTGGGCCTCATGCAACAATATTTTTGGATTCTTGTCATAAGTTTCTCCTCCTGTAGGCTTTTATGAACACAGTATGTCAGGTTTAATAAACGTAATACTCTTAAACGTGATTTAGCCCACCTGTGCGAAAGTGAGTGTGCGTTCCTGAGAAATGTAAATCTGCATAATTACTGCCCCATACAACGCTACGAATTCCCATGCCTGCGTGTTCATTCGCAGCAATGGCTCTGAAGACCAAGAAGACAAACTTTAAAGGTTCACACATCGAGGTCTGACTGGGATCTGAAAAGCAGAATTAAAGGAGCAGTGAAAAGCCAAGGAGTGGGGAATAAAATACAAGAGCTGTAAATGCCATGGTTGCACAGAAGTAAACAAAATTAAATAATAAAAAAAGAAAAATTTTATTTTGAAAAAAGTCAAAAATATGCTCAAAATAGTTAATATGAGCTCAAGTTAAACCAACACAACAACTTTCTGCTGAATCTCCTTTTAATGTACAAACACACCTGTGCTGCACATGTCCAGACCACGTCTGCCATTCCTTCATCATAATTTCTCTCACAACGCTGACAGCTTAACTCAAATTTATCAAAGTCAGACAGACATTTAAACATTTAGTGTAAAAGAGAAGCCAAATGAGCCTCCATGGAGAGAAATGAAAACAAGTCTCATCGTTAGGAGGAGTTTGACTGAACTTTTTATCCATTTTCTTTTCCAGATGTTATTTTAATAGTAGCCTGATCTCTTACTGTTCTATCTTTTGAGGAAATGACAAGAAAATAAAAACAAAATCCTCTTGATACTGATAAGTCAGATGCAAGTATTGATTTATAGAATAAAATGTTAATTTATAAATGCAGAGTTATATAATATATAATGATGTAGTCTAATAAGATGGGCAGTGGCCCTATAGGAAAAAAAAATGTAGCCATTTATTGAAAAACTAGATTTGGATAACAGCTGAGAGAAGATTAGAAATAGGAGAAAAATGGTGAATGTGATATTTTGACCTAAATCTCCCGTACGAACGATTTAAAAGTATTTGTTCCTCTGAACAGTTCTTGTATGAGGCCCATTGATTCCACTTATCTTAGTGGTGGGTTAAAACCTTCACGGATTGATGCTCTGCCCCTTTGCAGCACAGAAATCAGCTGTTTATATTAAAGCTTCAGGTTTGCTGTTTAAGTAAATTCTGATTTCAATGTTTCTCAAGCACTGCTGTCTTATCTAGAAAGACTTTGTCCTAATTGGAACAGACAATCCTTCTGTTATGAAATCAAAAAAGTATATTTTTGTGAGAGTCCTTATTTCTGTACTTTTATTATGGTTTTTCTTTCCAGCTGGAATCAGCAAATGGCAACAGCTTCCACAAACCTGCCCTCCTATTACACCCCCATGACTTTGATGTGGTGGCAGCAGCTGTATGCAAGACAATACTATTTGCACTAGTAGGGCCATTTATGTTGTTCCTTGCATTCTAATCCCATATCTTGCTGGGCCTTTCTGTTAGCTCATAGTTTTCTCTCTCTCTCTTTTCGGTCTTTTCCAGTCATTTACTGGCAGCTTCCTCACTACAAAACCGACCTGACCAGATGTCCAATCACTCCAGTCAGGCGGACCCATTGAGCCAAAGACCGCAGGCGGGTCGGCACGGAAACCCCGAAGTCCAAATGAATGCCCAGGGAGGGGAGATCCTAAATGAGGAGGAGCTCAACAGGGATTGGCTGGACTGGGTCTACACATTCTCTCGTGCTGCCATCTTGCTTAGCATAGTCTACTTCTACTCATCCTTCAGCCGTTTTGTCATGGTGATGATGGCCATGCTGGTCCTCTACCTGTGAGTGAAGCATTTTTCATTTGTGTTTGCCAACAAGTGGATATTTTTTTCAATGTTTATTATTCCTAAATACTTCCGATACCTGCAGTGAGAGATTATTTTTTGTTCTGTTGATGTTGAAAAAGGCAAAACTGGTTTCCAACCCCAGGGTTGGTTTTAGGAAAAGAAAACTTGCTCATTTCAAACTTCCAGAGAGGTCCAGACTTGTCAGCCCTGTCCTGTCAATCTAACTTTATGGGGCGTATGCATAGAGTGGAATAGAGGTAACAGTAAAAACTGAAAAATTGGAGTAAGAAATTAGATAAGGAAGGAATCAAAAGATAAGAGGGATGGAGAAATTCAAATGACTTTGTAAAAAAGAAAAAAAATGTACATGAGGACTAGAAAAAATAGAAAACTGAAGAATGGTAAAAAAGAGAAAAAATAGACAGAAAAGCAAGTATGGAATTGGGTATTCAAAAAAGATGAGAAGAAAGGACAAAGGGAGCAGGGGTGGAGCTCGCACATGAAAAGATTGAAGAGGGAAGGAGAATAAGAAGGACAAGAATGTGGAAGGAAGGAGATATGGGAAAAGGTAAAGATTCAAGGTGAGATCATGAGGAAGGAAAGGAAATGATTAGCATGAGGTAGAGAAAGGAAAGATGGAAAGGAAGGAATAAAAAAATAAAACGACCTGTAAAAGGGAAGAAGGAAGGAAACTTTGCTGCATCCAGGCTGTGATTTCTGCAGAGCTGTTAGCATAAAACCATCAGAAATGAACAAGAACATTGAAATATATATGGAAAGATTACACTTCACTGCTTCTACTTAAATAAGCAGGAGAACGTATTTTTTCATGTAGAAGAAAAAGCAAGTTCTGATCACCAAACTAAAATATTTATTATTTCACTGGCAAAACAGTTGATATTAACACCTACATTAACTTGAAGAGTGAAAACTTGGTGGCGATCCTAATCCCGATGAACTGACTGCAGGGATGATGTTTGGAGTTGTAGTTTCTGCCTTCAAACTCATCACAGCATTAAAGCAAATGTGCGTTTTTAATTTAGATGGGTGGTGTCTGCAAGGCAAAACACTTTCCCTCCCATCATGAATGTGATTTTGTGTCTGCAGCCATCAGGCCGGCTGGTTTCCCTTCAACCTGGAAAACGAGCTGCAGCTCCCTGGAGACCGGCCCAATCAGGAAGAAATGGAGGGAGACCTACAAAACCAAGACTTACAAGAAGCGGTACAGCGCCCCACTTATCTGTCACATTTTCTCCCTGAAACCCCGCCATAGATTGTTTTATTTATTTTTTTTAGTTGGAGAAATAAGAATTTGTACTGCTTTGAGAAAAGTTAGTTCTATCACCTAAATATAACAATTTAAAGTTGATATTTTTTTCTAACAATTATAGCCAACCGTGCTAATATGTTGGAGGTAAAAATTTAGTCACCATTTTCAATTTAGCACTTTATTATGCAGACAACCTATGACTGGTTTTACATTTTCTACATATAATTTTATATTCAGCGCTTTGATTATTCACTTTTTCAGTCACCTTTGGTTGCAGTTTCAGTGGGCTCGCCCTAATCAGAAGGTGATTTATATTTGCAGGATGGAGTGAACGATGATGCTTCGGATGACGATGGAGAGAGCGGAGAGGAAGGAGCAGAGGATCCAGACAGCGCCCCGAACGCGGGCTTCCTGTCCTCCACATGGTCCTTTATCATAACGTTCTTTATGTCACTCATCCCAGAAGGGCCACAGAACGTTGCTAACTGAACATCAAGCAGCACATGGTGCTGCATTTCAGAGGAAGAGAAGGAAACTGGTTCTCTCATGGTGCAGTGTTGTACGTTCCCTAATTGTTTGCTCTCTGAGCTGAAACACAAAGGACAGATCCAGTAAAAAAAAAAAAAAAAAAAAAGATTTAATATGAGTATTCTTAATGGAGGTTTGTCTTTTATCTTAAGAAGCAAATTATTTTAGGAGTCGAATAAAAAAGGCTGATTTACCTGCTGTGATCAAATGTAACAGTAATGCTTTGTAACCCAGAACCAGCAGGTGGATTCCCAGAGTATGTTCACAGCGTAACGCATCCTCTTCAGAAACAGCCAGATTTGTTCAAGTAGTCTTTTGTAAAGCTGTGGAAAGGTGGTTATAATGAGAGATGAAAACTGAAAATGGTCACTTTAGTACAGAAGTTTGATTTCTGTAATTGATTGTGGGTCATGTAGCTCCTGTTATATATTAACAGGAGTTTGGTCTGAAAGTTCATGAAATGTGTCCAAAAACATTTGTAATGTGCAGAGTTGCGTGACTGATGGCTTCAGGTTTGTTTCTTTACAAACTTAATTTAAGGCTATAAAACAATAAACATATATCTTTAACATGTAATAGAGTATGATTTCTTTCACTGACAGGATATTTTGAAATATATGTTTCTACATGGTGATTATTCACTGCTTAATGCAGAATTACATTTAAGAAAACGACTCCTGATATTTCTTCTAAATTATATCTTTACTAAAAAAAAGTTGGCATAATGTTGTCTTGTGATTCAATTGGTATGCTCCAGTTTTCACAAATGTTACTAAATAGACAGCATATTAACACACTGACTGTTTTTATAATCATATAGTGAGCAGCTATTACTTTTCAGTTTGTTGTGATAAGCATAAATCATTAATGCACAAAGCTGGAAACTTACAGGGGAAGGTCAGTTGATTTGAATATTTTTGAAAAGTATATTTAGTCCACTAATTTAGTAAAAGAATAAACTAGGAGAATTATATATAGTCCATATATCCATGCAATGCCCTCAGTTCTTGGCTGAGTCTTTGATTTTTGCATGAATTTTTGACTCTTTGTAGCATCGTGCAGATGCAAAAATCCTCGACTTCTGTGTTAAAAGTTGCTTTATAGGTTAGCCTTTTGTTTGATTGTTAAGTCTAGTGTTCCTCATCCTCTAAATGCTTTCTCAATATGCCAGTTTGCTAGTTAGGAGTAGTAAATATGGTCTTTAAAGCCAATTGGTAACTTCGGCAGTCTGGAAAGTTCACACCACATAAAATGTCCTGGATTCTTTTCTCTCACTTTAACAACCTTGATTTCCGTATGAAACCCATCCCTCTATGGCCTTAACTGACTTATCCTTCTAGGACAAGCAGCATCTGGGGGACTGTTGTGCTGAAGTTTTATAAAAACTTCCCCTTTTGCACAGGATTACTAAGATAAACTACTTTAATATTTTGGGTGCAGCTGTGGGCTTCTGAATCTTTTTTTTTTATATATATATATAAGGACGTAAAGATTCATGAATATAAGATTTTTATTTTGGGAAGTTTCTGTAAGTGGAACTCAACATTTTCCTGGATGCTCTAATTTAACATTTAGTTTAAAACTGCTATTTCTAATTACTTATTTTTTGTCTTGAGATATATTTAGCTATTACATGTCTGTGGATCCCAAATTCTCAGTGTCCTCCTCGTGGAGAAAGGTGCGATATCATGTCCTCCATCATTTACAGATACATAGTGTGCCGAGGTCCATTTTTAGACTTATTCCTGGAAGATAATAAATTACTAGAAATATCACTGTGGTCAGGTGACACATTTTACTATCACATTAGAGTAAGTGTTAGATGGGAAATTATTCAAGTTTCTGAAATGAAATAATTCGCACCAAAAGATTGTACCTCTAACACCTGATTGAATGCTGACTGAGCTACAGCTGTGTTAATGAAATTACACAATACCTTTCCTTAAAGTTAAGACCGGATACAGCAGGATGCTGTTTTTTCACAAAAAGAAGCAGGACTCTACATTACAAAACAACTTCAAATCATAAAGGGTATAATGATTCATTAACAACACAGCAAGGTCTTCCATTATTCCAGGAAATCAAACTGACTGAAGGGTGAAATGGTTTATGTTTGCCTGCAGCCATTTTTAACATGGCTCTCTGCTGCCACCTAAAGTTTTAGGTCAGAATAAACTGCTGCTTGCATTAAAGGCAGTTGGTCATAGCTGCAATGTGTTGAGGTTGGCACACATAGGATGAATTATATTTTAGTTCCTCCCTTGCTCTCTTTTTTTTCATTTATCCCATTCAACCTTCGCTAAATATTGTCTTATCTCAGTCCTTCAGATGCAGCTTTGCAAGTTAAGATTATTTTTGCCAAATTTATGGTCTGTTAGTTTTCATCTTTCACACATGAAAAACACTTAGAACATGGACCTATAAACCTTTCCAGATGAGAAAGCAAAAGCAATATGTCTTTTAGATCATAGTTGACACCCTTACTTAATGGTATTGATTTGATACTGAGTTTTGAGTCATCATTCTACTGGTGACCCAGTTGTCAAATTACTTCGCACTGTCAGATGAATGAATGCAAGGTGCTTATGAAATTCTCCCCCACCCCCGTGCTTATAAGTTGATATATTTGTGGTTATATGCTGCTTGGTTTTATCCAAATATGGCACGATGGGACATAGTTACAGTAGTAGCATGCACAATTTCCCCACTTTCCTTGATGGGCCCTTGGCTGGTCCCCTACACTTCCTTTTTAACATCAATCTTTTTAATAAAATATTCTTTCTGTCATGATTTGTGGACATTAAGATCTAAAGAGAAGCGCCTTCTCCTGGTCAGACCCTGTAATTCAGTGAAAAGTTGGAGTCAGAGTAAAAAAATATGCAAAAGGGGGTCCCTCCAGTGGCTGGAAGTTGGAGGGGATTCTGCCGTGAGATGCATGGAAGTGGGCTGCTTTTTCGGCTGGAAATTGCCATTTTGAATGGCTGCTACTGTATACACAGAATAAAATACTGTAATTCATTCTGCTCTTGATGATTGTATCCTTGCCCATATCATTGCATTTTATTTTATATACAATTTGTTACATGCAGCTATGGAGAGGAAATGGCTACTGATATACAGTGCTTGATATTATCTTTCACACAAAAATTATCCACTTCAATTCAATTCAGTCGTCTACCTAAAAATGGGGCTAAATCATTCAGATTTTATATTCTCCCAGAGGGAAACTTGTACTCATAGTTTATTTGCAAGACTCAAAAATGTTTTAATATATCTGAATGAACGGACTGAAATAGAATGCTATGCAAAGTGACATTAAACAAAAAATAAAAATATAAATAAAACAGTATTTTCTAAGTTTTATTACTGTGCTGCTGTAATTCAAATGTACTCAGGTGTTACTGACAGAAAAAGTACCAACAAAAATAATCCACATTATATATTATTTAAAATCAGTCACCATTCAGGATGAAAGAAAGACTGAAAAAAATCCCCAATAATTAGTTTATTGCTTTGCAACAACCAGCCATGACTGAAGTCAGCAAACAGAATCACTGATGATCCGTACACAAGTAGAAGTACATTTTTACCAAGTGATTTAGATGGCTAAACATCATTTTTCTAAGAGACTTTTCATTCAGATTCATACATTCTGAGAAGTAGTGATACTTTGAAAATAGGGTCTTTCATCATTTACATAATCTATCAACTGATCTAATTATCAGCAAAATAAGTAAATATTCACATTTATATTTGACATTGACACCACAATAAATTGAACATATACTGATTATTTAGATAAACTTTTGTTAATTTTCCTTTTTTTTTTGGTGGTGAGCGTACATCGGAGTTGTGACATAGAAACACATTGTTTAGTAAGGTAAATGAAAAACAGACAAGGCCATGTTCTTGAGAATGACATGGAACGATACGACAGACAGAAGCCTCTGCGACAGAGCAGTGTGACGGATGTAACGGCCCCTCGGTGCACCATCACATGGCCCGGTACACAACACATAAAGAGCATCAACAAGGCACCATGAGCTGTCGTTTGCAGAGGCGCCACACACATGAAACAGACGCACAAAATGCTGCACGAAAATATTCTTAGGCCAGAATATTTCGAGGAGTGCAGGACTCCTAATGTTAAAGTGTAGAGAATATTTATTGCTAAAACGGGACTTCACTTTGCAAAAAGGAAATCAAATTCCAACATCATCTTTTTTTTTTACATTTACAGTAAAAATATTTTGCATAAAACAATTTTAAACTCTAGACATTTTCACACAGCGATATTCACAATAATACAGACAGTATAAAATCAAGTGCAACTATAACTGCGGTCCACAAATACTTTATATTCTTTATTTTGCATCTTAAATATATTTCATTACTCAGTTAAAATATTTATGATGCCAGCGACAACAGATAAAACAGAGGGCAAGTAATCATAACTGCCTTGTGGCTAAAAGAGATCAAATTATTGACCACTCTAGAATTATATTTGTACATCTTTAAAAAAAATGTTAGGAAAGTAAGTTCAACAATGTAATCTGCTTTAAGTCATAAAGTTTACAATCAAAGTGCTTCCTGTATAGTACAGACTTTATATGGCCTCTTTTCTATGATAACACAGAATACAGCACATAAACACACAGATAAAACACTAACATCCACTATGCGCTTTGGGTTGAATAGTGAAAATGACTGAGCAACTTCAAAGCAGAAATATTGAACACTGGGTTTGCCCAGCAGATGGTTTCGGTTTTACAGTGTAGTGTTTTTGGTGCAACAGGAGTCTGAAAAAACTGTAGAAATAAATCAAAATTCATGGTTATTACTTTAATGTTTTTGTCAAGAGATGCACCCATCAGAATTCTGAAGCAGGTTTTTGATTTCTGTAAAGCTCTGAGCTACTAGCTGATTGTAGCAGGAACTGCTTTTAAAGATCTCTCTGAGAAAGCACTTACTGTAAAACAAGTTTTTCTATCTAAAATATATGACTTTCTATCAGAGACTGATGCTGTAGGCTTAAAAGAACAAACCAAACATTGGTGTACTCCGCTTAGCCTTCCTGTTATCCGTTTAAAGCGTTGCCCTCTCTCACAGCCAGGTTAAGCTATGGCATGTAAAAAAGCTTTTTAGATCTGCGTTTCTCCAGCTATAATTTTAAACACCTCGCAGACCCTCTGTCTGTTGCATGAGAGAGATCAAACAGCATTCCTATGCTCCAGTAGCTCCACCTTCCTATTATCTGTGGAAAGTCTTCCTCTCTCATGGAGGCCCTGAATGATACCCCGACTTATCTCTACAGATTGTATGGTTTACTTTTAAAAGCTCTTTAAGCCTTTTGTGCTTCCTTTTTGAAGATAGATTTTAACACAACCGTAACTAGCTAACTTTGTGTCTTTTTTTTTTTTAAATACCAAGAATGTTTGTTACTTCAACTTGGTAGTGCTTTGGTATAGTGTGTGTGAAGATAAAATTTTTCGGTTTCTATCCAGTCGAGGTTGATTAAGATAAAATCTCCTGGTTTCGACTCATGGTCGACATCTATGTTGATTAAATAAAAACCTTAACTATTGTTCAGATAAAAAAAAAAATGAGGTAAAACAAAAAATGTACAGTACTGTGACTGTTACTGATAAATCTGGATGTACACCAAACAATACATGAAAGCAAAATCCTGACAGATCTTCATGAGAAAGTGCCTTCCTTTGGCATCTATGTTTAAAATAGTTGAGCTGAACTGCCTAAATGGGAAACATCAGATTTCCTTTGTACTTTTCTAGATGTATGGCATCATGTGCATCTAAGCACATGTGCTGAACACGCAGGACTATGAGTTTCTGTGGGAGCTCGTCTGTTTTTCCAGCAGGTGGGTAGTACTGCTCCAGTTCAGCCTTGCTCTTTGCCATGTTGATGAGGCACCGTCTGAGCATGAAAGTATTGACGGCTCAGTAGAGTCAGTGGGTGTTTCTTTATTACAGGAAGGTCTCTGTGGTTGAGCCCTCTCCCGGGGAATCTGGGCTGACATCAACTCTAACACACGCCACCTTCTCTTGGCTGTTAAAGAAAGAGACACATGATGAGCGCTCACATGGGTTTATGTTTAGGCATCAATCCATCAATTACCAATAACAGCACTTCAAGGATAGTAGCAGCAAGTCAGGCAGTGGGTTCCAACCTGAGTTCTGTCTGAACAAGGTTCCAGAGGTTCTGAGATGTTTTTACCACACAAGAAGGTTTTGTTAAAAGTTTTACTCTAACAGTTCGACTTTGAAATGTATACAAAATGTATGTTCTAATATATAAACAAAGAAAAAATAAACAAGCTGGGAACCACTAATGGAATATAATAATTTGCTTTGGCTTTAAGAAGTTTCTGTTCCACACCGATGACTGAATATTACAACAGTTCCATAGACTTTAATTAGCAGATCCGCCAAATTGCTGTGATTTATTTAATGTAGAGCGTTGCGTTTTCTTTTGATAAATATCTTTAACAAGCTGGATATCAACTCCTGGAAAAATCCTGACTGTTGGGACCAAATTGTGCCCCTTAAGGGCTTGGGGACTCTTAAGGGTTCAATCGTCCTAATTCCCCACCCCCAAAACGGCGCCCCTGGTTACAGTAGTAGCTCAGTGGCTGTAACAAGGCTTCTGTCCAGAATTCTTCATTCATTCTTTTTTCTGGATTTCATGCCTGTTAAAAGTTTTATTCTTAATAATCAGTCGTTTTTATGAAATATTTCAATTTAAAGGAGCTTTGTTGACTGTAGTAGCCTCTATAGGTGGCATTAGTCAGTTCATCAGAGAGTGGTTTGGGTTGAAATATCTGGGTGAGCGCATGGGTATAACAAACTGCACACTCTCTTTCACCTGGCTACTTTGTTGAGTCTCCAGCGCCACTGACGATAGCCACAGAATACAGCCAATAGTTTTTCGAAGATGGATCACAAAAGACCAGCCATAAGTGCACCTCAAACCCCATCGCAGACTCCATCCAAGGGTGAGAAAATAAACTTTTGTCCAATTTGACAAAAAGGGCTGAATCAGAGTGTGATCGGCGACATAATTAAACACTGTAAATATTGGTGCAAATTTAAAATGAACTCTGGTCTGCCCTAAAAATATAAAGAGACCCTCAGCTGGCTCTCTGTTTGCTAAAAAGGCGCCCGGTTCATAATTACTGAAATATTTACAACTCTTACCTCAGATGAAATTATGCCTATAAACAAATACCTGCAGTGGCACTTTACTTCTTCTACCATGTCTGTGAACAACACTGGTGCTGCCACACTTGAAAACTTTGCTTTGAAAGAATTTGACTTCTCTGTTTTACAGAACTACTCTATAGTCCAGAAATACATAGAAAACAATAGACTCACATCACCAGTAGTCTGGATCCGGTTATTGTCAGAAATTCCTGCAGCTGTCTCAGTGTTGCTATTGGCTTCCTGGATGCCTAAACAACCTGTTTCTTTCTGCTCTTTTCATCCAATTTGGATTAGATTCTCATTTTCATAATGTCGCTGTTATCAAGGCCCAAACAAAATATCATTAACAGATATTGCCTTTGAGCTGATAGACTGTATGGTATTGACAGTTGTGCTTGAAATATTACATAAAAATCAGCTGAAAGTAAAATACATTGAAAAATTACAAAAGAAATAATAATGGAAAATGATAAAAAAAAAATGGAAATCATGTCATTGATTTTAAATATAAATATACATACATATGTATATATTAATAAACAAAACAAATAAAAAAGGCCTGACGGAGTTCCTGAATAATTTCTTGTTAATTTAATTTCTAGTGTGAACTTATTATTTTCTGTAATGGGAGGGTATGTAAACTGTCAAGTACAACTGTATATTGCAGGAGAATTAATGCGATTAAAGTATTTTTATGCCATATTTTCAATAGTTATCATAGTTATATAACATTTAGCACTGTACCTAATACTATATAAGAAACAGGCAGGATCTTCACGTGATGTTTAAAAACAATGTGTGAACCTTCGGTTTTTTATTTTTCCGAATAGGAATTACTCCCTCATTGTTTGAGGTATGCCATCATTTGTTGGTATAGTTCTGTAGTTATAAAGCCGTGCAACTATACTTTATTTCAGTTTTATGAATTTTACTATAACTAGTGTAAGAAATGGACCTAATAAGGTTATAGTCATTTTAAATCAAAATATGTTTTTTAATGACCTATTGGCTTAAGTGTGAACATTTTTTATTTCCTACATTTTTTCTTCATATTGATTTTAAATTGTTTTTATGTTTATATTAAGTGAATTATTATACATATTTTTTTTTATCTTTTTATATTTTTGTTTTTATTAAAGGATACATCTCATTGAAAGTTGGAAAGCTTTTTTATTTATATTCTTGGTCTTTTTTTGCTTACTAAATGTCTGAGATTTTATTAGTGGTTAAAATTAAGCCTGTTTTATAGAAGAAAAAAAACATAGCCATGTTAAGATTATTGACACTTATAACCTGCTTCCGCAAAGTAATTTGTCCAAAACAATCTAATCTCATTCCACTGATAGGAGGCTCTGGAAAACTTCAGTAGGCATGGCTACCTTCCTGAATGCCTCACAGGCTGGACACAGAACTCTGCCCTGGAATTCACTGCTTTCCACACTGAGGTTTGGACCATTTCATTAGAGATATTTACAACCAAGGCATCAGAAACAGAACTTCATGCCAGAATGCAAACAAAAACACAAAGATAAGAAAGTGGACTTTGAGTCAATGGGAGAAGATGAGTGCAGAACAGGTCAAAAATCACAGATACAAGCATGCACATAAATCATGGTTCAAAACAAAATGTGGCAGAGAAAGGCTGACAGGACATATTTTCAACTAGAACATTCCAAGTTAATACAGAACAAATTGTTTGCTTTTTAATTTAAAAATATTTGGTTAAAGCTAATGCTTTTTACATTTTAAAGTTAGTTAAAGTGAAATCTATTAGAAAAGTACATTCTAGCACCCTCTATTTAACCTTTACAAATAAACAAAGCAGTCTGGTTTAAAGTTAAATATGAATAGAGTCACTGTGTGGGCCATGCTAGTATGCATAAACAGCGTTAATATGCAGCCATATGGCTCAGATGTTTTGCATCAGACAATCAGCCCTGCTACCTGTTCTTGCACTGGGAGGCTGTGGGTCACTACTCCTATTCTGTAAGATCTGTTTGAGGTGAACATAATAACACAAAGCTCTCCAAGTCACCATTTCAGGTTGTTCAAAACAACATGACACAATGAAAAATCCATTGTAGGCAACATTTAACCCCTAAAACCTCTTAGAGAGAACATCAGTCTAATGATATCAATGATGAGGAGGAAAAAGCTGCTAAAAGGAAATAGGAAAAAGGAAATTTGGTATCCTGAAGCAATTTAAATCATCTTAAAATGTATTTAGATTACTTACTGTTAAGTAAAAACACAGCAGATGTAACTGAGATGAAACAATGTCTATTGACTGGATTTTAAAAACTGTTTTATGATGTAAACAAATTCGACCATGATAAATTATGTCAAAGTATTTTCCATACTTCATGTGACAAATATCTGCTGTTAAATGTTTCAAATGAAAACACAAGCAAGCTTAAAAACTCTAAATAACTATAGTGATAACCTTTTGATTAACCTTCAGCGTTGAGTCTTCTCTGGGCAACACTTACCTCCCTGAAAACGAGTTGACTGGGATGCTTAGCCTGTTTGAGCCTTCAAAGTGGACCTTCAGTTTCCTCTCCTCTTCCTCCAGTCTGGATACTTCCTCCTAAAGCAAACAGTTTTAGAATCATTTATTTTATTTTCTAGGATATGTTGGCTTCTGAAAGGTTTTCTTCATGTGATGATTTCAACCTGCCTGTAAAAATAATCTAAGCCTTCAAAAAGTTTTAGATTTTTAGTAAAACAGTTCTTTTGTTGCCATCTTGTTCTATCATGTTGGGTATCAGTGCTTTTTATTTTGATTGGTTAAAACAAAAAACAGCACATTTTAAGTATCTGTGCATTTTCTACAGTTTATTTAAAGGTCTGCTTAGTATTTATGTGGTCATAAATAACAATAGTTATGCCTGAAAATAAAAGTAGCTGAATAATCTAAAGGACATAATTTTAAGTGTTTCATTGCAGCATGAGATTCTCAGTAGAAAGGTCTTGTAAAATAGCTTTATATCTTTATATTATAAAAAGAGAATAATCACTTAGGTAAAAAAAGATAACTTCACCAGCTTTTCTCGCGCTTTCTTTTTCTTGTCATCCTCTGTCTTCTTCTTGCTCTCTGGCATCAGGTCATCCAGCCAGCTCAACTCTCTCTTTGTAAACAAAAGATCTAGAAGCTTCCGCACAAACACGATAGATAGAACCTGAAGACAAACAACATACGTAAAATATACACAATTGTTGTGGCTTTCATTTAAACCAAAATCAACTAAACAACAATGAAAATAAATGCTTTCTACTGCAGCGTGAAAGTCCCAAATAATGACAATGACTTGACATAATATATCATTTATAAGAAATGATTTCTTATATGAGAAATTTTACGCATTTACACTTAATATTGTGTTTTATATGTTTTGGTTAGGATCTAACTGTTTAAAAAAAAGAGTCCAGAGGTGTTTAAACATTTACCATCATTGGGAATACGACAGCCGCTGCAGAGGCCTTTATCACCCAAAGTAGCACCAAACAGGTGAGCTGCACAAGGGTGAACATATGGACCTTCCACAGCGGCACATAGCGTAGGTAGATCAGGTCCGGCTGGTGCTTTGCAGGCATGCCAAACAGTTTGATTCTGTCAAAGAACTAAGAAGAAAAAGACAAAACACTCATATCAGTTGTGATTCAGATGAGAGAAGTTGTTATTTTAAAGGAAAACATGTCACGGATGTTAAACTAACTGCTAGTACACGTTTTAAAGGCACCTGTAATAGATGGAGTCTTACCTGAATGCCTTTGAGGGAAGAGACACCCATGTAGAGAAAGACTCCATACAGAACTGGCATGGGAATAAACTGTAAAAAGCAGCAAATTGCCCACAACAATAAATAATCTTACAGAATAAAGAAAAATGTGTTCAGTGTTTTCTTGAAACTTTTAGATGTCTATAAAATAAGCTACTTCTCAATACTTTTTGTAGTGATATAAAGCATTATTCTACTGATCTCACCTTCAACACGGAGGTCATGAACACAGAGCAGCCCATGAGGGTAAAAATCATGAACCCAGTGACCCGTTGCTCCCGAATGCCCAGAAACTTGGGCTGCTCTCCTGGAGCAGAGCAACCAGACTCCACCTTCAGGCTGTTAACATGGGAGATGGACAGGACAGTCGCAGCCACAAACCATGGCAAGCCCATAATGGAGCAGACCCCCAGCATTATTGACACAATCAGTAGATCCAGGTGGTAGCCACAACCTTTCTGTAAGAGAGAAAAGGAAAACATCATTTAACACAAGGAGGCTCCAACGTAAGCCTAATAATGGACCTAAAGTTACTATCTGAGTTAAAATAGGGATATCAAGAATAATCTGGTGGGTCTCATTTCTTTAAGAATATTCAATGCTAATATCCAAAACATTTTCTAGAAAGTTTCCTTAAATAATATTACGGTAGTTGAAATAATGTATTTGAAGTCATATAATGAAATTAACAGACAGCTGGCCTAAATATAGCTACCAATATCATTAAAGAAAACCAAATGTTATTAAAGAATCAGACAGGTGAAAAATCCTTTTAGTCACAAACATATTCCTTTCATCTAAACCTCAAAATTACAGCTCTGGCTCTGCAGATGCTGGTCATATAATGAGATCTA
>NW_015151225.1:127734-130795 GCF_000732505.1 Cyprinodon variegatus
GTCCTCTGTACTATACTGATGAAGTATCTTACAGTTTGTTCTCTTACGCCGCACACAATCCAACACAGGTCCAAACCCAGTTAGAATGTACCCATTGTTACAGGGCGGCACCAGTTCCCCATATCATTACCAGGCTGCACAGGATGCTCTTAAAATCTAAACAGGTAAAGGATTGGACAAAATAAAATCTAATGGAAACTATTGTTAATTTTTTTTTAAATACAGCCACAACAACGACTGTGGTTTTTAGACCGGGTGAGACCAGTGAAAGATGATTCATAGAGAGCTTTTACTGAAGTTATTTTTAATTTTGATTTGGGGGCAACGAAATCTAAAACAACACTAAAAGTGAGTAACAAAAGAAACAAACAGCTGAAAAAGACTTCTGTCCTGCATTGTCCAGGATAAGCATCCTAACTTGTTTTTTTGAGATCTGGTCAGCCTACTTGGCAGCTGCAGACCAACGATATCAGTACCTGGTTTAAGGACAGTGGTATCCCGGTTCCCCGATTGGTCAGTAATTTTATGTGTTGTGTTGTTTGTGCGGATCAATCTTATAAACAAACATTATCTATAACAAAACAAAATTAGAAAATCTATACAAACAAATACTGATTTCTGAATGGTACTGCCAGCAGATGGCATCATCTCTGCTTATTCATGCTCATCATCCCCAATGTTTGAATTCAATTTAAACCCAGAAAGAACTATTAAACCACTCTCTGTACAGATGCTTAGGGAATATAGCCTTATTTAAACTTTTGTACAGACATATAACGTGACTATGCATCTTAAAGCTTCACACAAACAGGTCATCTAGGAATACATGCATTTGTTGACTTTTCCTTAAAAACTCAGGAATACCAAGAAGTGTTGATCATAGGAAGTTTAATAAAAATATTGCTGAGTATGTATATTAGAACATGTTTCAGATATTGTGTGGATCAGGAACCATTTGTTGTTTTGTTTTAAGGTTTTAATCCATTCAAGTTGGCAAGACTTAAGATTCTTGTTGCACTGCCACACTGTTACTGTGACAGAAATCTAATGCTTTAGAGGAGAACCTTTGAGAAAGCTTTCTCTACAGAGTTGGCTCTGACCTTTAGCTTGTGCTCTTTGCGATTGATGATGACTGCAGTGATCTGTTGGTCCATAAAGATGAGGATGGTGCAGAGTAAAGCAGGAACTGCTGCCACAAGCAGCGTCCACCAGGGGTTTTCTCCTAATGGGTCCATTAGCCAGCCTCTGTTCTTTGATGTTGGCTACAGGGAAAAGTGACGGTTTCATTTAGTTCACAGGGCATGAAACTATAAAATAAATTAATATCTAAAACAGGAATATATGCCAACCTCAAAGCGATCAGGGACATGCAGCTTAGGACTCGGGATCCCCATCAGATAATCAACCACCACCATTATCATTATGGTTAGAAACACAGCAAAGTCGCTGATGGTGGAACGCACCTATAAGATAAACACAAACAGATATGCAGAATGGGTCATCTTTATGTGTTAATCAGTTACATTAAAACTACTTCATTTCAAGAAATAACTTTCTGTAGACACAAGTTTGCTGATAATACTGCCGTCAACAGTTAGTCACACAATGCCAACGTCTGCCCACATCAAGTGGTAATAGGTTCGATGTTAGTGTGTGGGAGAGGGCGCTGAACTTTTTACACACACAACTGCTGTGTTACTAATGAAACATAAACATTTACAAAATAGGAAAACCTTCATGCAACCACCCACACTAGTTTATACCCAGGGGTACAACAGATTATTTTTCTTTGTATCTGTATTTACTATTTAACAGCATATTCAGACATTTAATCAACTGGACTCTAACATGTGAAACACATTACCTACAGAGTAATATCTTCAAGCCTGTATGGAATTTTTACACTTAAAGCGAATGAAAATACAACATTTAAGGTCAATTATACTGTATGTGGGTGCTGCAAGGTGGTGCAGCAAGAAGATCCTAAGTTCCACTTCCAGCCTAGAGTTGTTTTGAATATTCTCCTTGTGCATGCATGGGTACACCCCAGGTACTCCGTGCTCTTCCCACAGTCCAAGAACATGACTATGAGGTTGACCGGTATCTGAATATTGCCCTTAGGTGTGCCTGTGTGCATGTCTGTATTGTCTTGCAATGGACTGGTGACCTGTTCAGGGTGTACCCCATGGGTGCTTATCACCACTGCAGCAGATCCTCAGTGACCTTGATGGATGAGTGGCAGAAGATGAAGGGATTTATATTTAAAATAATATTTATGTAATTTTAAGGACTTCTTTGTTTCATTGTATATTATATACATTTAATACAGACATTTAGACTTAATAAAAGTTAATTTTAAAACCTTAAAGTACATTCCAAAAAGTACATAAAATCTATCAAACAAATCTTTTTGGAATGAATATTCTAACTTGCCCCCAAAAATCTCACCTTTGTGGGAAAGTATCTCTCTGTCTTAAACTGCTTGAGGAATGAAGACAAGAAGAAGGTGGTAAAGAAGAGGATAATAGACCAGAACAGGACATCTGGGATGTAAGGACCATGGTGACCACAGGCAGAACCCACAAATTCACCATGGAGCAATTTGCACATCTAGAGAAAAAGGAAAATACAATAACAGTGTAAAGTGAGTGTTTAATTTGTTACAAATAAGTATTGAAAGCAATTTAGGACTTTTACGTTAAAAAAATACAGTTCAAGTAGGGCTGAATATATTTGTACGTTATTGCAATACCCACTTAATTGCATGTGAAAATATTATCCACACAACTAGTATTTCACTAAAGGAGTTTTAATTACAGCATAGTGTACAACTTCCTGAGTGAAAATAATACAGTAGTTCTTAAACAAGAAGTCTCTTTTGTTCCAGGACTTTTTTCATAAATAAGGTTTACTCTTAAGTTATCTGCAGCCTCTTACTCAAATATTCATATACCCTGAACTTTTAGCATTGTGCTCAGTCACAGCCACAGAGTTTTTTAGTGGTACTTAAAGGAATAGTACACCCAAAACATGATTAGCCTTCATTTTCTACTCACCCCCA
>NW_015151225.1:132819-154260 GCF_000732505.1 Cyprinodon variegatus
CAGTATTGGTCCAGAAGAAAATTCTAGACTGGGTATCAGTCTATTCTTATAATAAACGTAGGTTAGGTTAAAAATCTCTTGAACTTCAGAAACGTTTACCACTTTATTGCCATCTTTCTTAAATTTATGGAATACAGTCTGTTTGAATCCCTTGCAGTTGCATATTTCCTCTCAGGAAGGAATTTGACCTGTTTACACAATTTAATGTTTTTCTGACATCGTACTAATCTCAAGTAGGGCTGAACAATTTTGCCAAAAATCCAAATTGTGATTATTTTAAATCAATATTTCTTTTGCACTAAGCCCAAGCATGTAGATTTTTAACTCCAGGGTTTCAGTTTTTAATGACCTTAAAGGTTGCCGGTCCAGAGTCCAATGTTGTAGGACCTAACTGTAACCTTTGCAAGAAAAAGTTTTTACTTGCACTACTGTATAATTCATGGATCTGCACACTAGCTGCAATTCTATCTTCTGTTATGTGTGGCAACAAACCCACTTTAAGTGTCATACTGCCACCTTAATGGGCTTGAGTGAGAAATTTAGTGCATTGCCCTTGTTAAATGTAATGTGACTAAAATAGAGAATTCAATTTTCAATTTTAAAATGCATTTTTCTATATTGTGATTACAGTAGTAACCATTCAAAATTTCCATTCTTTCCTTTATGGGCCCTTGGCTGGCCCCCTTAGATTCCTTTTTTAAACATCAATCTTTGTACTAAAATATTCTTTCTGTCATGATTTGTGGGGATTGAACCGGTTCTAAAGAGAAGCGCCTTCTCCTGGTCAGACCCTGTTATTAACCTTACAATTAAGGTTGTAAGGTTGGAGTCCAGACTCCAGTGACTGGAAGTGGGCTGCCATTTGGCTGGCTTTTGACTGGGAAGGGCGATTTTGAATGGCTGCTGCCGCTGCTGTGTATTGCAGATATAATTAATTTACCAGCCCTAAACTCAAGCTGCAACTCTAAAAAGATATTGGAATTGGATCGGAAGTAAAAAAAAGAAAAAAAAATGTGGATCTGTGCATATCTAACCAGAAATAGGAATGGTTTCTTATATGGGACCACACGGGCCAATCTAATCACTCCACCTCTTTGCTGCACATGGCATTGTTACTTGGACCACTCTTCTTAAAACTGACCACTGAACACCATGACCAACACACCAAAGCTGCAATTTCAGAGAAGCTCTTTGTTCCTGTGTGGCCACCATTATTTAGCACTAGTCAAACCCTAAGACATGTCTATTTTTCCACAGAATATCAACTTTGAAAACAAAACGTTTTCTTGCTAACTAATATTACCAGCATATCAACAGGCATCATGAACTTTGTGTGCTCATAATTTTGTGTTTGATCTCTGTATTTTATTTCATTAACATTTTGATACAAAACTCTTTACTGTTTTTGTAAAGAAGTGGTATCATGATAATCCTGGAGAGTCCATTACAGTTTTCTTTTCTCTGTGTTGTGTTAGACTTTCCGCTCTCTGTTTAGAATCCTTTGCATTTAGTGAACAACAAAAACTGCTTTTGTATTTATGGTGAGAAAATGTAATTCCTCGGTTATCAAACTACATTAGAATTTGTGTTATAAGAACTTCTCAAACACAAATAGAAGTCCAAAAGTTCTTAAACAAAGTCCAAGAAATACCATTTTAGTTGTATTTGTTTATGCTGTTTCTTTAAGACTAAAGATTTACTTCTATAGTGTGAAATCTATACCAGAAAAAAGGTTTAAAGGTTTGTGAAATCTTTAAACCTTTTTTCAAGGTGATAAACTAAACAATATACAGTAATATACCATAATTTGACATTCAGGGTTCATTAATTGTCATTATAAGGTCTACCTTGCAGTACTAAAACTTCCAGATAATTGGATCTTTACACTTAATGGTTTACACAATCTACTGCTTAAAAAAAACACCCAAGTTTGGAAACATGCAGCTGAGACTTAACATATCATAAATGTGTCTCTGCTTTAAACACCTTACTCTAATATAAGTTAATTAGCATAACTTAACTGCTTGAGGTGTATTAGTTTAGCTTTTGGATTCAGGTGTGAAGGGAAAGGGACACATATAAAAGTAGCAGGACACCAGCTGCCAAGGCTTTTAGTGTGAGACCCATGCTTTCTATGTCTCACTAACTGTCTGAGGCTGTAAATGCAGAATATCCCACTAGAGGTCGCTTTGAGGCAGTCTCACCGAAACATTGAGGTTGCTCCAAGGGATTGAGTCCGAGCTGTTATATTCCGTTAGGTTCAAGTTCTGCAAGGACTGATCAGAGATATTGGCTGGTGGAGAGCACTGACACCTGAGGACAACACAACAGACAGTAAAGCAGCATCATGACTCCATGAAACAGGCTTATTCAGGAGCGCTAGAACTCCATCTATCTGTAGGATTTTATTGTTTATCTATAATTATAATATATTTATCCAAAGAGAAAGTTAACAGTTTCCAAGGAATCTAAGTGCAGAAAAACATTTAGGTTATGAAAATATTATCACTCACGAGTAAAAAGTAAGATTGTCTAAATTGTTGTGCATGTTGACAGGGTAATGTTTTCCGAGATGAAATAGCTTTTCAAGGGCCTCGTAGATGAATATTATGCAAATGAGAGCTGCAAAGGCCTCCTCTGTGAAACGAGTGATGTAGCAGACCAGGGAGCTTGCATCTGTGGCTACCAGCACAATACACAGGAACGCCGTCCACAGTCCAATGCTGGTCCGTAGTGATAGGTAGGATAGACCATAATCACTGGAGAAAAAGGAAAGGAAAGACCATGGAGGGTTAAAAAAATAATCAAATATAAGAAAAAACTTAACTAATCATCAAAATAAAACTAATTAATTAATCATGAAAACCCACACTCACCTACAAAATTTAAATAGGATCTTTTCAAACACTAAAACAGGTCCTGTGCTGCCAAGAATTGTGAGAGGTTGTCCTGAGAAGAGTGAGTATGCCACTCCTGTCAGTGATGCTCCGAAAAGAGACTCTATTGCACTCTGCAGAGACAGAGGAAATGGGTGGAGTAAGGGAGTAAAAGAGATTGAGGGGAAAAGGAGGCCCTGAGCAGAAATAAAGAGTTTTAGTCAAACATAATTGATATGCTGATTTTGAGAGCCTCCACAGTGTTGAATGTTTCCACATGGCTAACTTGTCCAAAGTTATGTTTCTATGTTGCTCTTGACCTGCTAATTTTACTCAGACACATTACACATTCTAGCTGAAACGCTGTCTGTGCCAACAGTGACTGACCAGTAAGGGCATCTGGATAAAAGGAAGGGAGGGAGGGAGGCAGAAAGAGAGGGAAAGGAACACTGTAGTGAACACTATCTAAATCAACTGCAGCATGCTCTGTTACTGATAATCTAATAACTAAAAATAATTTTGTAGTACCATCCTATGGTTTCCAGGACCTCTGTAACTGTTCACATTCAGTTAGACAGGATTAGAAACCATATCAGCTGCTGGTAAATGTCCTTCTCATCACCAAGAACATGAATAGACTTCTGTTTGACAGCATTACAAGAAGTTTTGCTTTTAAAATCCGTTCTAAAAATCTTGCAACTCCAATCAAACAACCAGCAAAAGCACAATTTGAAATTGTGGGGAAACTTTTACACCTGGTTTCAAATTTTTAACTGAAACTCCTACCCTTCCATCTCTATGGGCAGAGGCCTGAACATAGTTTTGTATTTTGCCTATCTGGAATAATTTATTGTTGTTTCTTAGCTACTTAGTGTGTCCAAGCAGTGACTGGACACAATGTGCTTACAACTGAACCATCAAGACAATATGTCCAATTATTGGGCCCTTTGAAAGACTTGTGTTGGTGTAATGGCCTTGAAAACTCAACTTCAGATTATCTGGTGCACCAAGAACAATATATGACATAACGCATCTTTTTAAACATTTCCAAAACCCAATGGAAAATATCAGTGTTCTTGTAGATTCTCTGAACTGTGGTTTTGTTTTAATCTGGTGTAAAAGAGGCCTTACAGCAGTGTTCTTTCCACTGCAATCATCAAATACAAAATATTTTTGATGAGAAACAACAGATCGGACCACATATTCAGTAGAAGTGTTGGTTCTGATTTCAAAGCTCAAGAAAAAACTTTTTTCTCTCCCATCTTAACAGCACAAGGCTAATAAAACACTGTTTCTTTCTCACTGGCTAAAATACTGACTTTCAAGTCAGTACACTGTGCTTTGTGACTCACTATGTTGCCTTTTGTTGCCTCTCCAAGCAGACCTCCAAATGTGATGACAGGTGACATGCAAGCGCAGTACAGAAACAGGATGGAGGCTAAACACTGAAGATTAAATGAATCCTTAATGTCACTCCAGTAGAAGGGAGCTTTCCGCTTTACATCTAGGAACAGACCTCCAAAAATCCTGGAAAGGAAGAAAAGTAGAAAGTGTTCAGAATTTTACAGTAACAGAAGATTACATCGTCTTAAAGCGGCATTTAAAAACTACAGCAAAGCCTACAGAGTGTTTTTAGATAAAGATTTCTTGCTTTATAGTTGTTTCAATCCCCTCACAAATTTCAAGACAAAAATCTGTGTGAATATTTAACTGAATGTATTATACCTCAGAGTCAGCAGTTGCTCTCAAGGAGTAGCTCTTAGTAAATTTTATTGATAGCATTTTTTTATAGTTACATTTGTTTTGATAATTTATTGGGAAAAGCAGATTAAACCAACAAGTGGAATAATAGAAACAGTTTCTGCTTTTCTCAAGTTTCCTTTGAGGGATTCTATTTTTAAAAATCATTTCTCACCTAGAATATTTTTCCCTCAGACACCTGTCCAACAGATTCTGATGGGAAGTCCTTTTTCCTTTTTGTACCCCCACACCTCTGGATTAGCTTCTATATTCTGCCTTCACATCCCCTGCTGCTTTTTTAGAGCAGCACAATTCTCTGTACCTTGGCTTACTGCACTCAGTTTCCCTCAGTTTTCCTCCTGTAGTGACCTTCATAGCACTAACCTTTTATAGTAGTGAATAGAAGCAAAGTAATACTGTAAATAATACAGCGCCTTCTGATAGATGTGAATGTGTGTATCACTCTGTGTGACGTTTTTAAACAAACACATCCTTTTTACTGTGTGGCTCTGGGGATTCAGAATCAGTAATCCATAAATGTCAGCAGTAGATTTACGCACAGAGTGCAGGTTTGTATCTGTTTAGACACACATCATTATTTAATGTGTAACTCTTGCCTTTAAAGGAAATGGGTGATAGAACTAAGATCTTTGACAAAGGATCTAATTACCACATATCAGCACTTATTAATTTGTTTCTAATCCATTTACCTGGATATATATATATAGAATAATATTTTTTTAAACAGTAAGCACCAACATTTAAGCAGCAAATGTTGCAAAAAAAGAAAAAAATATCCATGCTACCCCCAAGTTTTTTTTAAGTTAAAACACAGTATTAGAAATCTTTGGTGGCAGTTATTGGCTCCCTCAGTAATCCCTTTAAATAAATGTAATTGAAGCATTCTGTGTTTAATGTTATTGCTTTTCTATTTTATCAATGTATACTTTTTTATTAGCAGTCCATGAATTCCTCTTTCCCTGAGGTAGATATGTGATGGAAAAAAATCATATTTCACTTAGCCACTGCAGAATAGTTAAAACAAGACAGAAAACCAACACATCTACATTAAAATAGGGAACATTTGCCGTGTCTTCTGTTTGGTTCACTAATGTTAGAACACCTAAAATAATACATTTAAATTTGTGAGGTAGGCGGTGAAATATGAGGGAGAGGAAAAGTTTTCTCTACATTACACTATTTCTTTGGGTGTTTGATATTTTTTTTGTACATGAAAAAAAAAAAAAAAAACGTTGAGTTTCATCTTCCCACCAGCTTTATACTTAGGTCCTTACAAAGGCTTTCAAATTGGAGAGAAGCCGTTGTTGGACTCTTTTACAACATTATTATTATTTCCAGTAAAATTAAATATTATGAACAAACTAAAACATTATTAAAAACAAATCTTCCTATGTTACATTATAGGCATGAACCTAAACATTACAATTAAATTAGTAGACATTAGAAATCACAGATGTTCTCATTTAATGCTTGAACATATATAATAGCTCTCATAACAATCCAGTTTTCTTTATTTCCTTGAGCTATTTCAATGATACATTAATATATTCTTGCAGAGCGGAAAAGTGCATTACTAACCTCCCTGTCCTTTGAAGCTCAGGTCCTGTATGGTAATCATCCTCTTTCTCCTGCTCTCCAGCTGGAGGTGCACTGCCGTTAGGATGCGATGGTCTCTTCCGCTTTGACTACAGGTAGAGCAATTGAAACAAGTTATCATTAGCTTTTGTGCAGCTTTAAGGTGAAAGGAAAACTTTTGAATACCTTTTGAATACAATGAGTAGCCTTTTTAAGGCTGCACTAATGAGTAATTTTCACGAGTAAACAATTTCTATACCTACATCTACCAGAGTTTTTAATCATTAAGATTATGCTATACACAGAATTTTTTCACTAAATATTCACTGTCCCAAACAAACTTTAAGCTTTGTACTAACCTGAGATGGGACATTCTTCGGGGGCTCGATTCGGATGGTGGGGTCCCATTCACCAGGGGGAAGGACAGTCACCTGATCAAGGAACTCATCTATTCCTGACAGCAGATCTGTACGGTCCTTGGCTTTATAAGCCACATCATGGAAAATCTACAGACAAATCAAATGAGGAGTTACAGCTGTGCAGTAATAAATAGGAATAATATAGACGGGTGCATAAAAAAGCAGATTGAAAATCATTAAATATTACAAAAAAAATAAAATATAACCCATTCAAACCTCATCTGTCATTAGCGTTGCCATTGATCTGCCGATTTCATGGTACTGTGGTCCTTTACCATGTGGACCCAGAAGAAGAAAAAGAAACCTTTCCACAGAAGAAACATTTATGAATAACACAATATCAGCCCTTCTTAGAAGATAAAGTCTATCAGAAATATGCATTATCTCCTTTTTTGACCCAGTTGGTAAAAATATGTGGTAAATAAATAACATTTTAATTGCAACAAACCACAACTGCTTTGGCATTTTGACACAATGATTAAGAAACCTAATAAAATTGTCTTACTGATCAAATTGTTGTCCTGGGTAAACATTTCTATGTTTGTGTTGCTGAAGGTCACCTAACAAAAACTGTAAATGTCTGAAATATATCACAAAATCTACAGCAAAAAAGATAAACTCAAAAACTTGGTACCATTCTCTAATAATGAACATTGGTTCCACCGTTATTTGTTATAGTTTCACAATCGTTGCTTTGAATTCTGAGTTGGCCATTTTGCTCTCTCGTTTTCCTGATGTATAAAGATCAACAATCCTTTTAGACATCTGAATGGTGCGTCTTCCTGTCTTTCTCATTTTGAACAGTGGGAGAGAAAAGCTGGCTTCAGTGTTCAGACACATTAATTGAACTGCAGAAAATGTGTTCCTTGACTAGCAGGAAATTTGTCAAATTGAAGGGTTATTTTCTAAAAGAATTTATTTATACTTTATAGGAATTGTTACAGTCACCAGAGTGGGAATATCTAGAATAAAACCTTTATTTTTTTACCAATATGATTACATGTAATCGAGTTAAACGTTTTCAGAGAAAGATAATGCTAATGAATCAAACCTTGATCTGATTTTAAAGCTTTACTCACATTCCTGTAAATAAACGTAGAGAGGACTGTGGCTTAATGTGAGTATTCTAAAACATAACTTTGTTACTTCCATCAAATATAAATACAGGACAAAGTGGTAGACAAAATAAACATTTGGAAACACGTCTATCCCCTTAATTATTTCATAAAATGTTTACAGTAAGTTTATTTAGTAAGCCATCCTGACTTTTGGAAGCAGCAGTCTATGGAATCAAGTGTCTATTTCTAGGAGTGAAAGGCAACAATTTTCAGATTGCAGTACCTTGTGGGAACTGGCACCTCAGTGAGACCTGTGATGAGGACTGCTGGGGATAACCGTACAAATGCAATTATGGGTTTCTCTAAAAAGTCCACTTCTCCAACAAGCACATTGGAGGCCTCAGCACCAGGAGGAATCTTTTTCATGAAATTCATGTCTACCTGGAATACAGAAAAGGTCAAATCAGAAATACAACTTATAAACTAATAAATAGAAACACTGGGGTGGGGGTGGTCATGCAGAATGAAACCATGGAAAAAAATATATTTTTACAAAACGGAGAACAACAGATAGACCTAAATAGTACTGAGCAAAGATTGTCCAAGTAATGCAAGAAATATCATATTCTTTAAATATCTATAATTTTTGTGTGGTGTATAATTCTTTTTTAAGCATGGCAACAATTCTTCTGTAGAAATGAAATGCCTTCAATCCTCTTTCCTATGACTCATGTACATACTGCACCTTATTTTTTGGCAAGCATAATGCCTGGTTGTATAACAGCAACTTATGGCAGCCTGCCATTTTATTTAATGGATGATACACTGCAAATGGCAGGATGAATGAAAGCCATGGAAGAGAGGTGGGCTATTAAAAAGAAAGACTTATATAACAACCGAAGACTTTTTAACTCTGTGGATTGATTCTCTGTCCATCGGATAATAATCGGTGACAACATACTTGCTTCATAGGCGAGAGGTTATGGAATGTTGACCTTTTTAAGCACAACTTTAAACAAAAGATTGAAATGTCTGAGCCAACCAAGAAAAAGACGAAAAACATGGATGAACTTGGTAGGAGGCATTCCATCATGATGGGACAGTACCTGTGCTCAGTACTGGGGTTAGGTTACCTTGCTAAAGTCCACACTGCTGCTTTCTCTACTGACCCCTACTTTGGACGGCCTCCTCTCCATTATCTTATTTCCATCCAGATTGTTTGGAAGAGAGTGGGGAGATGCCATTGGTCCTAAAAGAGATGGAAAGCAATAATGAACAGTGCATAAGCGTGGAACATATGAGCAAATTACTAGACTAAAGTAGATTTAGTAGTTTAGCATTCAATGTAATTTGTCATGCCATTATTAGAAGCCAGCTAAAACTGCCTTCTTGTCCTATGGAAAAGTTAATTTTTTTGATAAATATAAACTTTGGGTATGAAGATCCCCCTCTACATTACAATCAATACTTTATTGCAGCACCATAACATCATAATCATATGTAACGCCTTTTGGCACTCTGCTCTTAATGCCCCTTTATAGCAACCTCCTGTAACGTTGCTCCTGAGCTATTTTTATCTTGAGCTATCGCTATAGTTATGCTGCTATAGGCTTAGACTTCTGGAGGACATAGGGACCCCTTTTTCATCATTCTGCTTCATTCCATCTCTATTCTCCCACTCTGTAAAATATCACCTGGATAGAAATATAAGCTGCACTGCTGCCATAAACACCTTTGTTTATAGATGTTCGAGATCTGCCTGTTGTTCAGTGTAGTCCTGTTTCTCTAACTGTGACTGGCTGGATGTGCTCTCTTCATCCTAATGTGGCATTACTGTGCAATGCCACATTTTCATCAGTGGAAATATTATTTCTGAATTTCCTTATTTTATTACAGCATATTTTTTTCTTTCTGATGATTGAACAATTGAACAGATGGATGGCTGTAGTTTTGTAAAATATTTCTGTGAGAAATTATGCTGCTGCAGTAAATCTTGACCTGTAACAAACAGTAGCTTGAGCTCAACAGTCGGACAGCATTTCCTAACTTGATTGAATAAAAGGAAGAAGGTCTACTGCTAAGTGTGAATTAGTATTTGATTTTAGCTTTGATATTAACACACGTAAGTAGATGGCATTAAAACTCCTGAAAATGCAATTCTTACATACTTCTTTAAATGAACCCTTTAAAATGTCTTATATCATTAGAGCCATACCAGATCCAGGAAACTCTAGCACTCAAGATGACATGAGAGAGGGCGATGAAATGAGGGAATAATGTACTGAATCAAAGGATAGCACAAGCCTATCCTCTGATTTCCTTTCTTTTACCAGGTTTTTATTTTTTTTGTTTTCATTCTTTTTCCGAAAGCACATGGATTCAACTTTAAAATTCCACTTCAAATACAATTTTTGCCATTGATCTGTATCCTAGAGTAACCCCAGTGGGTGCTAGGTAACTTGTACTGCTGGACAGAAGCATGATTGCTCATAAACCCGACAAAGCCTTTAGGAATATATGGTGGATTATCATAGACAGTGTCTGCCAAAAGAACCACATTCAGGAGCACTAAGCCCTGGAATGCTCCCCCATACCAGCCTTTCAAACTGTGGCATCATTGTACAGACTCACTCATATACAGAACAGTTACATCAATAAAGGAAGATACTATATACATTTTTTGAAGCTACATTATTGTAATTTTATATATGTTTTTATACTTATTTTGGAACACATCAAAAAGTCATAAAAAGCCATGAAACATTTCTTTAGACCACTTAAAATTTTCCCCATTTGGCTAAGTTACAACACAAACGAAGCTGTTGCTAAAAGAGAACCATAGGAAGTCCCATTTTGAGTGCCACAAATCATGGTGAAAACGGCAGAAGAGGGTGCTCTTCTGAGCACCCTTTTAGAACTAAAACCAGAAACATATATGTGGAAAAACACAAACACAAGACAACTATCTAAAAAACAATGTCCCAAAAGGAAAACCTGGTGGTGCCACCATCATACTGTGGGTATGATTTTCTTTATCCTGGGGCAAGAAAGTTACTCAAAATTGATGGGTAAAAAGACAGAGCTAAATTCAGGGGAAATAAATATATTAATTATTAATATAAAAAATATTTTTAGAAGAGTATATATACAGCATTTTACTACTAATCCACTCTTGCTGATCTGCACCCTTCCCTTGACGATCTCACCATCATAAAATCTATAGGACTGGCCAAATCTGATTTGCTTTATGTTCTGATCCTTAGAAGTTAATGATCCACCAGCTAAAAGAATAAGCAAAGCAGATACTGCAGCGAAAAATAGACTATTTCACTTAAACAGAAACGTTGTTTGAGATAAACCAACCAAGTCATTATGTTCCTGCAGCCTAACAATTTATCCTTTCCTAATATATCCAATCAGCTGGCAGGGACAATAAATCATATTTTAATTCATATTCTTCATTTCAACCATCAGGAATTTAAAAGGCGTGGATAATCTACCATTTAATCCACTGTCAGTTGACAACAGGCCACTTTTTCAAACACTTATGACGCGATTAGAAAGATCTGAAATCTTCCACTGAGGTTATTTCTACATAATGAATGTGAAGATCCCTGCCTCTTCTTATGATACCATTCCTAGAGTGGGCTACAGTTACGAAAGCTGGTTAGCTATAATAAGATCACCCCAACCTTTCAGTTTCCCAACACACTTATTAATGACCTATGCTTTGAAATGGAGCCATATGCATACATACAAACACACACACACACACACACACTCTAATAATAAACTGTCATGGCCCAGTTTGGGTAGAACAAAACACCACTGTAGGTGCAAATGTGATGGTACATACAGTACCAACAAACCAATCCAAATAGTAGGATATTTTTGGCCATACTGCTGGTACACTGTCCTCCCACAACATTCTTACTCAGGTAAAAGAATTTCTTATTCTGAGGAACTGATGAGGATGAAATGAATGAGTTCCAGATGATGCAACAGAGTATAACACAAACAGCATGGACAATTTGCATGAATTAAACGTCATACAAAGGTATGAAAAAGAAAGGCATACAACAATATATATATATATATATATATATATATATATATATATATATATATATATATATATATATATATATATATATATATACATACACACATATAATATAAATCGTCAAACCTATTCGGCCGTTTTTCATGTAGTTTTGAACAACCGTGCAAAAAAAACCATAAAATTCCTGTACTATGGTATATTGAATGCTGAGAATTAGCATCTACCCACATTAAGATAAAGATCCGTTGTTTTATTTAACAATATGATAGATTTTTTTCTAGAGTTTGTTTCTTATGATTGTTCTCTTTTTGTTTTCTACATATTGTAAATTTATACCCAGTCTTACATTATTATCTGAATACATAAAAACCAATTAAGTTCTGGCTGCTATTTCTAGAATAAAAAAAAAAGTGTGGTGCGATTAAATTATCGTGTTTACAAAAGCAATGTGGTTCTATTTGTTTGTTTTTAGTTTTAATTATCCTACTAGTTTTTCTCTCTTGTATGCATCGTTACGTGCACCCCTTGCCAAATTAACAGATAGATTTATTAAAAGTCAGATTTCCTCAAACTGTTTCAACTGAATCAAAAACATAATTTCAATTTCAATTTTTTGCTTTTTTTTTTTTTTTTCAAAAAAAGATGCTGTAGTGCAAGTGCTTTTACGTACAAATTCTGAGCTTTGCAAAAGAGCTTTACTTCTTATCTACATATGGTTTCAGAGTTGCTGTGTGAATAATTAAGTGGTTGTGTTTTTTGCTGATCATAAAACACCTGCTTTTTTTGTAAACACACACCAAAGGGAAAATTAGCCTTCTTTCTTTTGCTAAAGGGGAACAGTGGTGTCATTGCTCCTTCACTCAGATGTGTGAAGAGATGTGTCTGCGATATAAGCAGCTGCAGTCTAATGCAGAAAAAAACTTGTCAGCCCTTTAAATAAGTTTACTTTTAAAACCTTGAAGCAAAAAACAAATAAAAATACAATTATTCTAGAGTACTACTGATCTTATGATAAAAAGAAATAAGGTAAAGAAGAAAATGTAATGTCTTTTGTAGCATTTGGACAACAATTTTGGACCAAGCATCTTAAACAGAAGGCACCATTTGATGTCCAACAACTGGATGACACAAGCTAAAATGTTTAAATGTTAAACATCATTCATGATATATCATTAATAAATGTAAATTACCCATTTAAAAGTCATCCAGTCAATATGAAGAAAAAAAAAAGCTTAGTATTATTGAAGCATAACGCTCCATATATTTGTCGACAAAATATATGTACCCATTTGGCATACAAATGTCTCTGTTAAATATTAGCATTAAGATTTATACGTTTTATTTATAAAAGCCTTACTTTGAATTAAATCTTTCAAGGCTTTGCATGCATTATAGAAAGGTACTATCCTAATTGTGGCTCAAAACGAGGTTTTAAAAAAGTTAAAGTCATTTATGAAAACGTTTTGAGTGATATCCCATGAAATAAGGTGAATACTAAAATAAAGGCACAGGAAGTAATAAAGGATGGGGGGAAAAAACAGTAAAATCACAGCCATGCAGCTGCAGTAAAAAGAGGGTGAAAGAAAGGATGGCCAAGTACATGGGGAGGAAAGTTTAAGAAAATGCAGAGGTTTTTGAATGGGTACAGCAAAGCAAGTTTATGGGGAAATAAAAGCCAGAGTATAAATAAAAAGCTTATTCAAACAGTCATAGAAACAGGATAAACTAATCAATGGTGCAAAAATAAGCAAAGTATCTAAAAAAAAAATTATTGGATAACATCCAGTCTTAGAAAGACAGCCTTGCAGTGCGTTGTTGATGAAATGGTTGCAGGTTTGAAAGGTAAAAAACAGGGAAACAGGGCTTTCATGCTTGTGCTAGTGTTCTCTGTTCAAGCTGTGACTCACACTGGCAGGCTACACAGATATTTGCCTTCTAAGGGCAGCAGCTCATGGATCTGGGATGTTGAGGATGTTTGCCGGGTGAGCTGTGGAGATACTGCGTCCTCCTCTGCAGAATATGCCGGCTCTTCATCCTCGGGAGGAGACACAACCACCTCCGGGATGCCTTGAGGGCCAGGACCCGTGCAACGGGTTTGTGACAGGCTTAGATTGGAGCGGCGAAAAGATGAAGGGGTGTTTTGAGGGGTGCTGAAGGGAGAGGGGCCAGAAGACAGCCCAGTGTTGGAAGAGGAGGACGGCAGGAGGTGGTTGAGTAGAACGGAGACTCTTGACTCCTGTCTCTGGGACAGGTTGGAGACGGAGGAGGCTGACCCTGGCTTGTGGAGAGAGAGGCGTGAGGATGAAAGGCCCTCTCCTAACAGAGGAGACAATGGCAAAAAAGTAGGGGAGAAGGAAAATATAGAAGGAGGGTAAGGAGAGGATAATGGAATAAGAGATGGAACAGAGAGGAAAACAATATGAGGCTGATGTACACTACAGAGATGGCACCTCAAGGAAACAAAGTGAGAAGGAATGCGAAGCCAGAGCATTGCAAAAGGTGCAACTGGAAAGTGTGGTGCTTGCATAAATGTGTGCTGAAAGGATAGTTGTGTAGAGCAGGCTCTTAGAATGAAACAAAGGGGTGTTAGAAGGTCTGCAAAGAAACATTACAGTAAACTATCAACCAGAGAGATGCACCGAGAAACCAGCTGGGGATGAGAAATCCACTCTTTTCTGATTTTTGGCAATGACCAGAGAATAGCTGGCCAGAAACTTTGATATTTGATAGTTGTTTAATAACTAAACACATTTATTTAATACTTCAATACTACCATGCCAAAAGGTTCACAACAACAATCTTCGTGTGAACTTTGTAACTGAGTGAAGAAGACCTTGGGGAAAACACTTACTGAGAGTGGTCAAGGGCTTCTCTTCAAGAGCTATGAGCTAGTTAGTGCCATTAAGCCGGGCATGCACTGTACGATTTCTTACCCTTTTCGGGCCGATTCTCCAGTCGTGCGAGAATTCTTCGATCCGGCCAACTTTCAGCCTGATCGTGCGCCATCTACTCTACAGGGGGTAACGAGGGGCAATCAGCCTCTCACAACCAACACCCGATTAGGAATAGTGAGGTCGGGAGAAAATCAAACATGTTTGAAATTCAGTCGGCCATCGTGGGCAAATCGCTCAGTGGGCATACGCAAACAAGGACTCCTCTTCTTCTTCTTCTCAGACAAAAACACAGAAGCATGGCGGGTGAAATGGAGTTCTTACTGTAAAATTGACGGACAGTAGTAGGCTACTACTGTCCAAACGTGGCTACTACTAGTAGCCACGTTTGTTCAGCCATGTCTTTGTCCAAATACGTCGTCGCCTTTTCTTTTTAGGGCTTTTAGCACAAAATTCCAAAAATTGCCAAGGCAGCATGTTTTTCACTCTAGTGAGCTTCATATTCCTCTTCTAGATGTTTGGCTTCTGGATAAATGAGTCCGAGTAGTGCCATCTCACTGCGGAGCTGAGTCCGACGTTGTTTTTAGACGTACAGTGTGAGCAGGTAGATCACACTGTACGTCTGCACAGTGTGAGAACATATATCATCATGAGCTGTGAACTCACACTGTACAACGAAACCCTGTGTATTCCCGGGTTTAGCAGATATGTCTCAAATGTGCTGAGACCTTGATAATGGACTCAAACAGCAGATACTGTTTTATAATGCTAAGTTTACACCGGTCACACTTTGGGCAGCAAAAAAGCTTCTTATGCTTAATTTTTGAAGCTTGCACACATTAAGGTCAGAGGTGCGTCAAGAGCACCCTTGATGCTCCTGAAGCACTTCCTGTAAAGTGTGTCCAGATATGTCTGATGCTTCTGCTGCTCCTGTGTTCAATAGCAGAGAGCAGTTTTGGTGTATTTGCTTTGAGAAGTTGGTAAAAAGTGGTTTAATATATATGTAAGCGAAAGAGTCCACCTCAAAACATTGTCTGTGCAGTAAATTCATCAATATAATGCCTTATAATGTTATTTTGACGGTGTACCATCACTGGGAATTCCCAGCAGCAGCTCGGGGGATTCCCCTACTATTTGTCTGAATTAGAGTTTTTCAGGTATGTGGTAAACTGCGGGCACCAGAATAATAAAAGCGAACATCTTTTGCCGGCAGGATTTGACATTTAAGGTAATTTAGGCCTTAATAAACTGTTTCAGAGGAGTAATCATAGCGTCTGTCTCCCTGCCAGCCTGCTCAGACACTCAGAGGCTCCTGAGGATGCTGCTTTGGCTGCTCAGATGCGTCAAGAACTGCTGCTCCTGCTGCTCTAGATTCACTGCAGGACCTTTTGATGCACCTTAATTCGCATCAACCGTTGACTTTGCATGTAAACCAGCTGCTTCTGCTGCTTCAATCACGTGAGGTGTCAAGGTAGCATTAGATACAGCATCTAAACACAGACATGTCCAAAAGGATACCAAACCCAGATGGAGTAAATTGGTTGAATTAAAGTAACCAAGGTGTCTGACACTGATGATGTCTTTTACACTTGAAAGGGAGTTCTTCCTAATAACAGAAATAAGTAATGACCACTCTCAGCAGGAAGGTTAGAAATGTGTAATGATATCTTATGTTATAGTTTTTAAGAAAAAAAAACAAATATTTTAAGATGTCAAACTCAGCTGGAAATATCAGCAGAAATATCTGCTGGTCGGTGCATCTCTATTCTTAATGTATCAGTCAAGCTCTGTGACTGAGATATAGGCAACACTGAGTTTATAAAGGCTTGCATGCTAGAGAGGATGAGTTAACAGGATGTCCGTGCACAGTAAGCAATAAAGTGCTCTCCCACACACAGGCCATTTATTAATGCCAAAAGATGCATGTTTATTTGCTCAAACACCTTTCACACAGCAACCAATGCCATTACCAAACTTTAATGGAACATATATAACTCTCAACTTTCAAGATTATATGAAATGCAAGTTAAGTGAAAACTTCAGGCAGAGCAGTGAAGCATCTCACTCAATATTAAAATTCCAAGCTCATCAATCAACAAACCACAAATATACACCATGTGTGGTCGTGCAAAAAGCATAATAACTAGAATAACACCTTGAAGATAAAAATAAAAAAGTAAGTTAAACCCTGAAGACAGGCCAGCCATACAGGTTAGCACAAATTTTAGCACCCAAATTTCTCTTCCACTCAGGGGACTGACATTTCATTTCTAAAATTTACTCACTTTTACCATCCACCTCCTATGCTGGCAGTGAGGGATTTGAACAGTGGACTTTTAAGTACAGTTCCCCAGTGGTTGAATATATGGAAGAGCAAGAAATGTGAGTGCGCTGCAGGATCTCACCGTTTCTTTCAAGCAAGAGTGGGTCAGAGTGTTTCTTGCCTATGTCAGCAATGGAGCGCACCAGAGGGATGCGATTGCTGAGCTTCCTCTCATTCTGATGGTGGTGTTTCTTCAACATTGCTTCCCGGACCTTGTCGCGCAGGTCCTCTTTCAACTGCCCAGATGCCACCATGTTGTCTATGACCATGTCTGGAATATGAAGGATTATACAATATAAACACCACAGTTTTGGTATAAAAGACTGGTCATACAGCAAACAACTTCATTAAACCTTAAAAAGAAGAGCGAGGTGCAGGAAACTACAAAATTCTGTGTTTTCTATGACTGTCACAAGGTCATAATCATAAATGCAACCTCAAATACATACCGTCATGAAAAAAAATAATAACTCACTCTGTTAAAAAGAAAAATGTGATCAAATCATTATTTTCATGACTATATATAAAAGCTTCAGGCATTATTTCTGTTGGATTGACAGTTATTAAGCATTCTCCATGCATTTTAAAAAATAAAATAAACTTATTAGTAAGGTTAGGAATTTTCCAAGGAAATAACTTCTATAATGGGTTATGACTTCAGACTCTCAGGACCATTTAGACCAAAAATCAAACAGCAGTTTGAAACCCCTCTTGATTTATGTATCGGTATGATTGTTATCAATTCTTCAACTTAAATCAACAGCTAGAGGGATGAAACTTGGACAGAAGTACGTTTTCCAAGTGTACAGCTCACTTTAAGTTAAATTAATGACAGTTGTTCACAATGTTTACATTCCTGCTCACTGCCACGAGGAAAGCACATTTGTAAAAGCAGCACAGACAGTAAGGGGGCTTAATGTCCCTGCTAAGAGCATCCCAGAAACCTGTTGATGACAACCAAAATCAGGTGTATATATTTTACACTTATATTTTACACTTAAATGTTTAGAAACACTTTAGCAGTAAATTCAAATTCATTATTTTCATTTTTATGTTAATTCCTAGACCTTTCAATTCTCAAAAAAAAAAGATAAAACCCTAAAGATCGACGCTGTTTATTTGATCCAGTGGAGCGAGGACTGTTCAGACTCCTGTACTGTAGAAACCAAACAACTACAGGAACGCATGGTACAGCATTAGAGAGGCAGTAGCTCTTGCAAACATTAGGCTGTACAATTGCACCTCTAGAACAAAGAATACATCGACCAAATGTTGGTCAGTATATTCTTGACGACCAAACTGTTTAGAATTTCAACAAAGAGGAGACGGTTTGAAAGAGGGTTGAAAGAAGCCATCTTTGTTAAAATGAAAAAGCAAGCACTGAACAGAGTGGGAGGATTGTGGTTTCATCTTCCAAGCATCAACATTTCTGTCATGGAACTCATTCCAAACAAATTACATAAGCACTCATCATGATTCAAATGGCCTAAGTTCTCTCAGCGCTCCATCTATAGATTGTTCTAGTGCCAGCCCTCAGGATTGACAAAGACTCCTAGATAGGTGTTGAAGTGTCTTCAGAAAAACTGAGCAGAGTCCAGTTGCCTTTTATTTAAGCCTGTTTGGTGGTTGTAAAACTCTAAATTAATTTAAAAAAAATCATACCCATGGTGAGTTTATGTAATCTTTGTGTTTGCCCCAAATCTTTGTGTATATTTCACACTGATAGTAATAATCTGGTCTCCTATTGGCTAAAGAGAGGGATTTTTGTGAGTTGTGTGCAATTTACCTGCTATTTCCTCAATACTGTTGGCTCTCATATCCAGCATGACTGTGCCGTTTAGTATGCAGCTGCGTAGTTCAAATAAGCTGTGTAGCGATAATGTGGCCACGTAGGGCTTACTCCATCTCTCTCCACCGTCTTCCACATCCTCTTCAAATTTCAACCATCTGACACAGACAGAAAGAATGTTTTACATGTAGGACAGAAAAGGGAGCTGGATTTGAAACATACTAATTAGTCTACAGTGTTCTTGTCACAGCTAACTACATATTTTAGCTTTGACAGACTCCATTTGAGAGAACGCACAGTCTAAAAGAAGCAGAGCAAACTGGATGACTCATACTCCAAATCTGTCACTAATTCAACACGTTTCTGTGTTGGAAAACAATCTCTAAGATGCCAGACAAGGAAAGTCACTAATTCCAATTCCAACTCCCAGAGGTTTGGAAAAGCAAACCTACGACCTGAAGCTGAGCCTGAGCTTTGCAGTAATCTAGGGAAGAAAACTGAGGAATAAGAACTCTTAATATGAAATAGAGTCAATTTATAATGAATTGAAAATACTTCAAGTTTTGTATTACATTAAGTTGAGCAGCTTCGAACCAAAATTTTTTAGCAAACCTCATTAAATTACAAAGAAAACAAAAACAAATGTTCATAAAGCCAACAGATGAATATGTAACAACAGATGTCCTTTTACATTTCTTTAATTAATGGTGGGAGTCCTTAACCTATACATGCTTATATTGTTATTGTTACCTGGCAGTCTCTCTCCACTCAGTTGCCCCACCATGCCTAGAGGACAGCTCATCCAGCTCAGTGAAGAGGTCATGTGGGATGTGTTCAAGGTCATCATCTTCTGTTCCTAGAATGAACTGGACCCTCTGTGAAGGAGTATCTGGAGACAGTAAGATTCATACTTATTACGACAAGAAGCAATATCAATACGATCAAGAAAATCTCATAAATGTAGTCAAGATAACAAACATAACTTGTTTAATTGTGTTTCATCAAATATGCACCATATATGTGTATTGTGCTTTTCCTGAAAGACATCTGTTTGTGTGGGGTGTGGTGTTTTCAGTCACAAGCACCAGCAGCTCACCATTTGGCCGTGCTCCTAGCCAGCATTTAGCCACCATGCTAAATCAGATACCCAACAGCTTAGACACTAACCTACTGTAGCTCTTTAATTTCACAAACTGTTAACCAGTCTATAAGATTCTCTTAATCAGTCTGTCCCTAAACACTGACCGCTTCAGTTATACAACTACAGTCAGGTTGGAGCCGAGTCATGGCTTCCAACTGATTAACCCACTGCTTTGTCTGTGAATCAGATGATGAAGCTAGTTAAGTGGGTTTGAAGCTATTTTAGCTTCGCCAAACAGGCTCAAAGTCTCGCTTAAAGGTATAGTGTTTTTTTCGTACATTTTTTAAAAGACCCGCCCTCTCCACTAAAAGAAAAAAAATTCACATGAACAACCCTATAGCCGCTCCCGAGACGGAACGGCAATTAAACGTGTACGAGAGCATGCATGAGCCCATTTGTCCTCGGGCTCTTTTTAAAAGTTGCTGTTTGCATCGCTGATACAAGCTTGCTTTTTAAAAGAAAATCTGCAATTTGTCCACTATGTCAGACTCACCACCGATAAATGAAAATAGGGACAAGCACAAAGGTTGGCCTTACGTAAACATATCTCCGGAATGACTGACAATTAGGAGGACCACTTATTTTGATAATCCACCAAGAAAAATAACATCCTCCACTATGTCTTTAAGATGAGGAAGCGAGAACAATATATGGGTGATGTTATGATGTCTTGATCCATAGTACATAAGTGAATTTTGTATTAAGGACAAGGATTGTTTTATTGATAAAAATACCTTTCCATTATTCGACTTGAATCGAGCAGTGAATGGAGCACAGCATAAGTAGCCAGTTTACATACACTGAACAAACAAACACCAACATTTCTCATAGACACCCAGTCAGGCCAAAAAAATCAGTAGCGGTATATGTGCCACTCTTTGAAAACTGAGGTGCTAGTCAAATGAAGATTGTTTTGCACTTCAGAGAAATTTTAACTATTTTACTGGCATATTACTTGTTGCTTTGTTGCTTTTGAAGATTTACAGCTCTGGACAGCTGAGAAAAAAAAAGAAACTTGCCGCCACTTTCCAAACGAGATGCTTACACACATGACTTAAAATGCCAGGACCATATATTTGTACTTTATAAGCACTTTTGTGGAATAATCTACTTTTTTCTGCCATGTTTAACAGTTACTGGGCAGCATATTTTTTGGTATTGCAGTACAATGTATGTGAACATTGTAAACTATTTTGAGCTGTTTTATTCACATGGATTGAACCTAATCTTATCCCAAATACTTCCCCTGCCATGTAATCCCCTTCAGTTGGAATAGTTAGCTGTAAACTAGGTAAATGAGAAATCTTAAACTCTGTACATCATGATATTATTCCAAACAATGATGATTATTATGGGTAATGTGAAATCCTTTGCAAAAAAGTAGAACACCAAGTCCTAGCAAGGATCAGGCCAGAATATTGGCAATGCACTATTATGTGTTTTAATAAAGTATCGCTGCAGGACAATATCCCTGACTTCGGGGTCTCTCTGCCAGGCTTTCGGACCATGATTTAAAGAAGCAGAGATATTTAAAGAAGGCTGAAA
>NW_015151225.1:155942-163692 GCF_000732505.1 Cyprinodon variegatus
CAGGCTTTCGGACCATGATTTAAAGAAGCAGAGATATTTAAAGAAGGCTGAAAAACTCAAGGAAGTCCATGATCAGATCAGATGCAAGACAGACTGATACAGGTGATCCTTCCTGCCCAGTTATCAACATCTACAACAACTCATTACCAAAAGAGCTGATGAGTTACTTCAACATTTAGTTTCCCTTTGGGATTAATAAAGTGTTTCTATTGTATTGATTTTGAATTTAATTTAGTCATGTTAAAGAAATAACTATATAAAAAAAGAAGGACATTTTCTGTGAATGAATCATGCTGCACATTTGGACTCTGAGAGGTGAGTGGGTGGTTCTTCACTGTAGCCATGAGCCCACTTGTATTTCTTCTGCCTTGCAATTGATTTGTATGAGTACCCCATGCATGAAGCTTTCTTCCTCCTACTTTATCTTACTGCCAACTGTTCAAGGTGACAAGATAAATATGGCTCATCTTTCAACAAAATGACCAGACATTAATAGAAAAAGATCTTTGAGAAATGTCATATTTATGTATTATTAACATAAGTTATATATTATTTACTAAAAGTTTGTTTAAAAACCTGATCAACAAAAGAAATTAACCTATAGATAGATAACTTCATTTAGACTTATATTAATAATATATAAATTGATAATATTTTATAAAAAAAAAAAACCCGCTTAATTCTGGATTTTGTGTTTGGTGATTTATATTGGCAACGAAGGTAAACAAAAAAGTTATTTGAATCTCTGGCAAATCTAACAGTAGTATAGCTTTTGGTATAAAAAAGCAAAGGATTTACTGTTGATTGGTGTACTGAAAAAAAAATAGAGTCAAACCATAACTAGGTGAATCTCTTCCATCCTCCTTTCCTTCCTCAGGTTCTTTGTCCTTCTTCTTTCGATGATGCCTGCGTTCTCTGTGGCGGTGCCTCCGTTTGCTCTCTCTTCCAAGTGGAACATGGACCCCAACGTACACTGCTCTGTGACCTAGGACAGAAAAGGCAGTTTATCTAAAAAAGTTCTCTCAAACACAACCAACTTTGTTTTGGGGCTACTCTGATCTTTTTTTTTTGTATTGTCAAAACCCTTGTCAAATGTCTGATAAGCACCTTAGGTAACTTGACTTACCATCTCTTTCAAGAGCATTTTCTTAGAAACATTCACTGAATAAAAACATAAAATACTAACTAGTTCAACATTACAAACTGAGCACATTAACTTTAACTTTTAGAATTCTGAAAATGCCAAACTACATAAAAGACTAATTTAGTGTCACGATTGCAAGAAATGGCACTAAAATCACAGATCACTTTACACAAAAAAACTGAGGAAGAATCACTTTCCATTTCTTTGGAAATTTTGACTTAATCAACTGAAGGAAACCAGAGAACAACATTAAGCTTTTTCTCTTCTAATTAATTTTTTCCAGTGTTTTGTCTGCTTCCCCTCATTATTGTTCCTGCCACAAAGGACTTGCATCCCAAAATAAAAAAGGCCTATTTTTACCCAACACAAGCTGCTGATACTCATCCTTTATAGATGAGTCATCTCTTTGTTTTGAGGGAAACCCCATGAGAAGTGACACCAACATATAGCATGTAGAAAAAAAACAAAAACAAAGAAGATATGATAATGATGAAAACCACAATGGACTAGAGAAATGTAGATAATGTCATTGTGAAATTTAATTTTTTCCTACACTACATAGAAAAGACCTAGGAAATGTTATTATTTCTACAGAAATTAAAGAAATTGAATAAAAGTTAATAAAATTAGCGATATGCTGAGAATACAATACTACTTTAAACCATAAATGACACTGGGTGTGTTAGCAAGGCATTAGAAAACTGGGTGTGAACCCTTCACATTTACCAAGAAATCCCATGTTTACGTAATGACTTCTGATCAGCTCTTACTTTGTTAATGAAATTATATAAGTAATATGTGTTTTTTTTTTTTTGTACAACATTCTAATGTCAACAGGATATTGGAGCAATTAGTTTCCATATGGATAGGAATACATATCTGATGATTCATTTTCTTCCACTGTTTAGTAGTTTTAAGACTGATGAGAGAAATAAGAAACAACTCTAAATCCCTTTTCGTATATAGTTTACGTCTGCTTTCAGTTATGAAACATGGTAAGACTTTGAGTAAATATCTAATTGTTTTCTAAAGGCTAAATTATGCCTGAATAGGGATGAATATTGTTTTATAAGACATAGACCACAAGCTTAAAATACAACAAAACATGTAGAAGTAGAAAACACACTATTGCATTCAAAATTTTTAAAGCCTCTCTGTAGTATCCAAGAGTGACTGTAATTTCTTTCCAAGGGGTTTTCTACAATCTTATGATTGTGGTGAAATTTAAGAGCCAAATCAAAAAATGTCTTTAAATGCTGATATTTGTATACCCTCGTCATAAGGACCACGTAGCTACAATTTTTTCTTGGTGCACGTTGCGTAACATCACGCCGTGCGGACACCATGCAGATGTACATGTGTGCTTAACTGATGTTTCTTGACCATACAGATCTCAAGTTTCATTCCCCTCACCATGCTGAATGCTGGATTGGGTTGAGTCCTGCACTGATTCAAATTTTTCTAATAACTTATGACCATTTGGTGGCACCTATCAATACTGTTTTCAGCATAAAACTATCAGCCCAATATGGTCAGAAGGCTGTTAGAAAGTGGGGGGGAAAATGCTAAACATAAAAAGGGACCAATGATGATCCTTTATATCCTTTACCCAAATGTACATACAAAACACAGAAAAAAGTACTACCCCATAGTTAAATACTAAATAAATACTATTACAGGTGGATGGTTGAATGCAAACAAGCAGCAGACTTTCAGTCATTAAAGCACTTGTAAGGATTTTTAAATCATTGGAAACATTCATATGTCCTTAAAATTATTTCAGTAAATGGTATGTACGTAAATATAATGTCTGAACATACTAAAGTATTCTTTGGTTAATGGCTTTGTACTTACTTTCCAAATCATCTGTCTCATAGTTTGAAAGAGTTGAGAAGCTTGTCTTTCCATGGTCAACTATTGCCTCTTCATCCAAACCCTGGAAACAATAACAACATACAAAAGAAAAGAAGATATATGTCATGGAATACATTTATTGAGCCTTTCAGTTTTCAAATAGCTTTTGAAGAGGAATAGAAAAAGTTGATAGGTTTTATTAGATGTCCAAGAAAGGCAGCTATTATTAAAATACAGTCCAAAACATTGTTGATGTTTGCATGTGACCATTTTGATCAATTCCAAATGTTGCATATTGAAACTGACGTACAGTTTTGAAATAATTTAGCCCTAAACATCATATACAGCATAATGCAGCAGGCTTAGTTTTTATGAGAGCTTATTTATAGGTTATGTTCCACAAACAAATTAGTCTCTATTGACAAAATTGTATTTCTTTTTATGACTCATGTCATAAAGGTTATGTTTCATAGCAACTCAAAGAGGTTCACCACAGCAATTAAAAAGAAACACCTCTTCCAATAATGTCATGAGAACAATAATGCTTTAAGGGCTCAGCTAGCAAGTGATACACCCAGCTGGATTCATAGCAGTAAATATACACAACACTGGAAATCAAATCAAAGAATTCAGATGTAATAAATGACATATTCACACAAAAGACACTCACATCCCAAGGTTTAAAATGGTGGTACTGATTTGAAGCCAAAAAGAGGCATTCATTAAAAGCATAAAAAAGAAACTTAGATAGAGTGGCATAAATCATAACATTTTTAGCAAATAGCAAACTTGTTATAAAGCCAAAGTCTGTTAGATATAACACCCCCCAGATTCTTTCAACTACATGACTAGGTAAATCAGACTGGAGGGGAAGAAAAGTGGTTTATAGTTCAGGATAAACATGTCTCTAAAATAGAAAATATATATCAGGTATAGAAATACAGTAAAATTAATTTCCAAACGCAAAACTTCTTTCAAAGTCAAACTAGAGAATATCTAGAAAAATTCAAACACAGTTTCTGGAACTATTTGCACCCTAACATCATAAAGCTCCACATATTGGACTATATAGAGAGCAAAGGGATCAGCTTGTCTGCATAGTCAGTGTATCTCAACTAAACGTGAGATTGCAAGATGAGACATGAAAATCTTAAATTAGACAAACATTTTTATTGGACACATAAATACCTTAGAGGGGGTGAGCTAATGTCGACTGCAGCTGCCAGGTTTACACGACTTTATGTTCTAGTTTCCTTTAAACTCTTAGTTAGCACATAATTGTAGATAATAATAATATCATTTGTTTAAGTTGATTATCTCCAATAAATTTATAAGCCTAAGTCAAATTATACTTTTTTACTCCAGAAAAAAAAGCAGCGAGCAGAAATAAAGCCCATAAAATTATAAAATGAAGAATTTGACTGTGTATCGCTGCTGCTGAGCACATATGGACACAAAATGTGACCATTGCCTCATATTGGCTGTAAACCTATCCAGAAATAACATGAGGGCCCTTTGTTTTCTCAATGCCAATCACCTCTAGAGACCATGCTTTCATTTGCCTGGAAACCATTTTGCAAATCTTTTTGTTTCACTGCTTTGCTCGCCACTTCTGATGCATCACTGCTGACATTCAATTTTCCCATATTTATTTTCCTTGTTCAGCTGTGAATCTTCCATCAATAATGAGTGACATCATCTTACACTGTATCCTTGGATTTATTTGTCCATTCATTAGTTTGTTTGTTGGTTTCTCATTTGTTGGCTGGATTTACATGATAATAAGTGCTCCTGCTCTTTGTCAGAGCATTGATAATAAGTCATTTCAGAGAGAAATAATGAAATTAATCAGGCTTTTGTTGGTGGAAGTTTGTCCAACCGCAGGACAAAATGAAGAGCGACAAAACCATTTCATGGGATTTTAATGACAAATTATGTTGAAAAAGCTTCTACAGCTCTATAAGCTCTACATTGAGATATGTTATAGATCAACACAAAGTGCTGTATCCTAACAAGATGTTGGCAACACCATGTGACAGCTGTTTTAGGTGCTGGGTAGTGTTTCTTTCCTTATTGGAAAAAAAATAACTTTGGACCTACCTGACCAGAAACCTTCTACATGTTTGCTTTGTCCTCTACAGAAATTAAATAAAATAGGTAGAGATAAGTTTTTCACTTCATAAGAATAAGTTATAAGCTATGTGCTAAAGTGGTTTGTTAGTGGCCTGTTTTCCTAAACATGATTCAATCAGCAAACATCCTCGTAAATGGGATTGTTATGAATCTACATGTTTCAGTCAGGACAATAATGCATTCACTGTTGCACTGTAATAGTTTTTTTTTTATATACAAGCAAGTAACTTTTTATAACAGTGGATCTAGGAGAACATTTCAAAGCAAAAACCACATGCATGTATCTAATTAACCCAAATCACCGTAAAAAGTCTGTAATTCTTATAGTACCTATTCTCTAGCTAATGTTAAGAATAAATTTTATGTGCATGTTATCCTCAAGGCAGCTTAACCAGCTATAGTATAAGCCCTTGTTAGATTACTTGGTGCCATCAACCCCACGTTTCTTGGAACAATCAAAGAACACGTGATGAAACCTGTCACATAGCTTTGTCAAAAATAAACCCCAGTCTATCTACAACTGTCCCTGAAGCAAAAGGCTGGGGAGATTCAGATTGCTTCTGTTGCTCCTCCACAGCTGTGCTTTGTGGGCATAAATGGCTAACATCACTGTGGGAGTTTAGTAGGAGGGAGGAACTAAGAAAAGCAGACATGACTACAGAGGTGGTGACAGAACACAGATGTGTGGAAGGAAACATTTAAAGTCTGGTCTTTAAGTTAAAAAGTTTGTGCATCCAATTAACATACATGTTCTTATACTGACAAACAACGTTGATTCTATCTGATTTCATCCAAATCTGAAGCCAAATATTAATGCTATACATAAGAAGATTTACAACCTTTTACAATGTTTCTCACTCTGTGACATCATAGTAAATTGAAACTTTGCTTCCCTGCTTTAAGTCAGTCAGGAGAATATCTAATTTATTTGACAAATCAGAGGTTTTTTTTTTGTAAAACTTCCTTCTAATCAGAAGTTTACATATCCTATAATCAATTTGCCTTATAATAATTTGAAAGGAAAAACTTCAAACTGTCTTATTTTTTGACATATAGAAATGTAAAAGATAAAAAGCAGCTAAGAAGTATACTGTTGACCTTCACAAGGTACATCTTTGGGTACAAGTTCCAGATGCCTGAAGCTCCAACGATCAAATAATTATTTGAAACTATTACCACCATGCTAACATTCGGAATTATACTGTTTGGAGACGGGTTCTGTGTTGCAGAGTTGCCCATGTTTTTATGTAATATGCATTCATGGATACAACAGCAAAAGCAAAATCCTGTGCTGACAGAGCTGAAAAGACACAAGCGGGTATGCTGGGGAAGATTGTCAGTCATCCAGATCATAGTCATTCCAAAATAGTAAAACAAAACAAAAAAAACAATCAACTGGACTTTGTTTCCAAGTTTGAAGGTGTTTTGCTTCACATCTAGCAAGCTTTTTCAAATCAAAATGTCAAAAGTAGGGTTGCGTTTGAGGCTTTATAGAGTGGACATAAAACAAAGCCTTGTTTGGGAATAGAAAACTTGTAAATTGAACCAGACAAATGGGTCCACCCCTTAGTAATGGGCAGTCGCTTGGGTCATTTGTTAGCTTGCAAAACCTGATACCTGTCTTTGTCTCTGAAAGGGGGTCGTTAGAGGGAGTTGTTGGCCTGGCTGAATAGATGAAATGTTCTGTTCCCCTGCATGGGGGTTGAAATGATAGCAGGAAGGAATCAACACTATCGCTGCATTGTAGGTTTTTGAAAGCCTGAGTTTCTCTTCTGCAAGAAATTAGATGTATCTATTGAAGCACCATCTCAAATGATCACCAAGGATATGTTAGGCACTTGGTCACAGGGGCTGAGCGAAAATCTAAATTACGATTATTTTTAACAAATATTGCTATTTGCAATTCCTTTGCACAAACTACAAATTTGTAGATGTTTTATTTAAGGTTTTCAGTTTATTCGTAAACCTTGGATGTTTGCTTGTTCAGACTCCATGTTTGCAAGCATGTACTGTTACCTTTTTGTGAAAAAGTGCTTACTTCTCCTCGCATGCAAGTCTAACAGACCTCCTATATATGCTGCCCATATTTTTGAGCAAATTCTTACAGTATTTATTGCTTTTCTCCCTCCATTCACATGATAAAAATGAAATAATAATGACAAATGTTACACAAGTCAAAATAAAAAACAAACATTTATTAACCAATCACACAAAACAACAATAGATAGCAAATAGACTGTATGCTATCTTAAGGTATTGTTACACAATAATAATTCTCTAACACCTGGACGTGTTGGCCGACACTGATACAAGAATAAAAAAGGTAATATTGGCTAATAAATTGGCCGGCCTATATATATCGGTCTCTATGGCTTAGAAAAAACAACCTTAGTGTTCTGGAGTGACATCACAAACCTTTGATCTCAACTACACAGATAACTTCTTGCCACACTGAGCAGCTATGGGAGAGAAAGGCAAAATATGGCTGTTACACCAGTTACTTTTGGACAAATGTTCAAAGGATTGTTGAGAGACTAGTGAATAGCCAAATAAACTGAGATATATCTGAAAGTAATTTCTACCAACTACCAAACTGTACAGTATGTAATTGTCTGTATC
>NW_015151225.1:169099-173592 GCF_000732505.1 Cyprinodon variegatus
TTCTACCAACTACCAAACTGTACAGTATGTAATTGTCTGTATCTGAAAGTTTAATATATTTGTTTAAATAATTCAGGGACAGAGGAGTAACCTTAGTAAACAGAACTCACTTAAATATGAAAATATCTGAATTCTACCCAAAAGCTAAAAACAATGGTTATATGTGTTTTTTACATACTGTATGTAAATAAATGAATTTTAGATGCTGCATACATATCAACAATATGTCTAAGTCTTTAATAGGAATAATAAAGGAAAGAGACCACATGAGATTGATCTGCCTCAGTTTTAAAAGGAAAACTAATTTACTTTAGTCTTTCATACAAGTTTTTAATTCTGACAGAAAGGGCCATACTCAATGGTTAATAAGGTTACCTAAAATACAGAGTGATATAATGAGTGTTTTTTAGAGGTTATGTAAGCCAAAACATTGTGTACAAATCAATTTTTGAAAAACATTTTATCTACCATAGTTTCAAAACTAGATTCCTCAAGAGTTGATGGCTAATCCTTCTGTGACTGTTATAGTTGTAGCCTTAGCAGGATGTTTTTATCTTCTGCAATCAAAAATATAGTATTCAGGGCTTTAGGCATAACTAAGCATTTCCAGAACGTGTGATAATTTTTAAGAGTAAATGAAAGCTGTGACCCTTTTCTGAGTATTAAACCACATCATGTTATGTTTGAGGTTACCAGAAACTTGTGGCAAAAGTTCCTGGAAGACAAACAATATAAAGCTTACCATGAAAATCAATGTGAGATGAGAGTGAGGAATGGCAAACTGAGATAAAAGTGGAGAATAACATGGAAGCAGGTCCTATCGAACTAACTCTTTGTTTTATTAGCAGGTTTGAAAACAAATACTGTACATTCAAAAGTAGACAAAAACAGCAGAGAAGGATTAAAAAATAAAATACTAGAGATCAGCCAAGTTTTTTTTTTTTTTAAGCCAATGCCAATGCTGTTTATATTGACATCAGTCTGGCCAATAAACAATATGCGCTGCCAAATTTTGGGGGATAATTTTTTAAGCCCACACCAAAAAAAAAATGACAATGATAACAAAAGTCTCAAAATTTATTTAGAAAATTTAAACAAAAGTTCTATTTAATCAAAAAGAAACCTTTATCAACAAACCAAACAAAACATTATTAAAGAATAGCAGATGGAAGGAATGGCAACACATGTATCAGTCTGTAAACGTAATGGTCCATTTCTAATGCATTATGACATCCCTTTCATTCCATTGTTTTCTTAATTCTAGCAGAAGTGCATCACACTAAACAAGGAGTACACCTGAACTGGTGAATAGCATACCAAGATGCACCAGTAGCTTATAGAACAACGCAATGATCTNGTGAATAGCATACCAAGATGCACCAGTAGCTTATAGAACAACGCAATGATCTTAATTTCACTCAAATATTTAATTGCAAATTGTGAAATCTGAAAAAAGAGAAATTAAAGTGGTCTCTATTTCTTCTGGACTTCCTAGCATTGAGCTGACAAAAAAACTTATCGTCCATAACAATTCAATAGTTTTCAGGGTAGTAGCTTTGGAATAGTTTAGAATTCATAAAACAAATCAATTAATTCAAAGATTTTTTAAGTGACCACATATGTATATGTTCTATGCCATTTTTCGCAAATATTTTGTTGTGAAAACAATGCACAGTGACTTTTACTTGAGTAATGATAACTATTTCTATTCTTACTTAAGTGAGGATTTCTGGCTTCTCTACCCAATGGAAATAGCTTAATTAAAAGAAAAACATTTGAACAACAATAACAAAAAAAGGCATCAGACACAGACCTACAGTTTGTGTTTATGATTCCTCTGATTTATTTTATTGCTACAATATGATGTAATTTCTAATTTGCTGTGCCGTTTGAAGGTTCAAAGAAATACAGTAAAAAGTACATATCCTCACCATAAGGACTTGAACCTGTTCTAACATATAAACATTAACTACTGAAAGTATGTTTTTTTTTATAAGTTTACCAGAAATTATTAATAAGGTAATATATTATTTCTCCAAAAGAATGTCTTGACCAGAAATGTTCCATCTTTCCATAAACAAGCTGACAGTCACTTTGATGTTCTGTTCAGGAGTTCAAGGATGTTTGTCACATTCTTTTACAGGCATCTGTTTTATAGTAACAAGGTGCTAAAACTCCAAACAAGTACCTGGAGGTAACACAGAGAATAATTCCTAGGTCTGTAATGCATTAAGCTAACAGATTTCCATTTACAAGCCCCAGATTTTGTCCCTCTTACACAAAAAAAGTAAAAAAAAAAAAAAAAAAACTCCATCAAAATAAAGTATAATTTTTGGTTCAGTAATTTGTATGTGTCTGGAGCATATAGTGTGTATGTTAACACAATACCAAAGAGGGAGCACAAAAGTAATGCTCTTAGAAAAGCAAAAATAACACAGCACGTTAAACTAGGGGAGCATATAAAACCCTTTCCGCATTTGAAGTAAATTTTTCTAAACAGAGAGGACAGTTCATTAGACATTTCAAACATTTTTCAATCTGGCCGGTGATGAACATCTCAGCAAATGAAGACCTGAGATCAAGCAATGAAATCTATTGGTCCATCAAACGAACCATCCATATACACCCAAGGTTTGGGTTATACCACAAGCTTCTTGGTCCAATAGGGGGTTCCATCCAGACAAAGCGGCTGCAAGACTGACAACATTTGAACCCCTCTCCCAGAATGGATAAGTCTCAAACTGGTTCCTTATAGCACCTCAACATAATACCCCTATAAGCATATATTGATCCTTTTTTTGTTTTATTGGTTATAACATGGATTTGTAGCATAGCCAGTTGAAAGGCAATGAAAGCACACTTCAACATCAACAATAAACTGTTGGAATTAGAAGATAATTGCAAGATTGGATCAACTGCTGTTTTGTCTAACCTTTCTCTAAACAGGGAAGCAGCTATTTTTAGTCACATATTTTCATAATTAAGAGTTTATTTTTTGCACATTGCAGATGGTGGATCAGATTCTGAGACGCAGGACATTCCCCATCCATTCCCCATTTATTAATTTTTATTTTTATTTTTTTATTATTATGCTCCAAATTCTACTACAAATATTTTGCAAATTTATTATGTGAATACCAGATCTCTAAGAGCATTCAGCTGCTTATGCAGCTCTTCTGCTCTGTGCAATCAATTAATGAAGGTCAAATATATTTAGTTTTTATAGTTTTACTACTATGTTCTTTAAACAAATATGTATCTAGTATTAAAAATTGCATTGTGCATTGAAAAAACTTCAAAATTTTAATTATGTATGTTTAAAATAAAAATAAAGTATATAGAGTAATACCACCTTCTACTAGGCATTATGTGATAAAACAAGAACAATGATAGCAACAATAATGCAAAGAATGTCTCTACTGTGATAAAAAAACAAAAGACAACTTAATTACAAAAAATATCACTTATAGATCAGCTGCCAGTGTTAAACATGTTAACTACAAAAATGTACTCTTTAAAGAGCTAGGTTAAATTAACTTTCGTTAACATGTTTACATGGGTGGAAGAGTATCCGCATAGCTGCCAAGCCGGCAGAGAAATGAGCAACTAGCATCTTAACATGCCAACACAACTGACTCCCTCTTTGCCAGCCTTGCAATAACTGGGAACTGATCCAATCAACAGGGACTAATGTAACAGATGTGCTGCATAGTGGGAGAGAACTGCTCTTTAAAATTACAGTCAAAGCTCACATAACTGCCAAATGCATTATTTTCATTGCAAATTAAATAATAATTACATTTATCTGAGGCCAATAATGTTGGTGTATTGATGCATTGTTTAACGAAGAGCCAGGGTAAAAAAAAATGCTTTAATGCTAACGAGTAACAGATATATTTAATAGAGATACATCAAGACCTATTTAGGTCTGGGCAATAAAACAGTAACAATACTGTACAGTACATGTGTTAAAAATACTTTTGACAGAGCAATCCATAATATCAATGAACTCTGATCCTGAATCACACAGCATTCTGGGGGATGTAGGCAGAGGAAAGGATTTAGCCTTTAAATATTTTAGAGTTGCACAGGGGTGAATACGTTTTCAAAAATAGAAAATATTCTTGTTGATCCGCTGTTAACAGTGTATGACTAAGTGGTATGACTAAAGATTTGTTTTGTTTTATTATCTTTTTTAATTCAGGCAGTGTTGTGGTATATAACTTTTTCTGTTGTTTATCATTTATGTACTTAATATGAAAAAAAATCCATGACTGGTGTTTATATATGTATGTAACTTATTTTACCGTCAAGAGTACAAAAATTTAAATCAAGGCTATAATCAAAGTATCTATTCATCAGTCTCACAAAATGACACAACTTTTGAATTAGTCTGTATGGAGTTGAACAAAAAGAGCTGTAGAATAAAATTTTTCAACATATTAACAATACAAATAATAAGATATATGCATACTGCTTCCTTCTCAAAAAGA
>NW_015151225.1:174887-187214 GCF_000732505.1 Cyprinodon variegatus
TGGAGTTGAACAAAAAGAGCTGTAGAATAAAATTTTTCAACATATTAACAATACAAATAATAAGATATATGCATACTGCTTCCTTCTCAAAAAGAGGGCTCTAAAAAATTATCAATAGACAGTGTTTGTGGCTCTTATTTGATTGAATTGAAGTGTTCAATTCAAGGAACACTTGAAGGCAGGTTAGAACATCCACACCAGCTCCTTTTGAAGGAAGGGGTGGAGTTTCTAGTTTGGCAATGGCTGGTCTGTAGTTGAAACTGGCTGATGGTGAGTCTTTTTTTTTTTACTTCTTTTTTAAGCCGAGCTTACACTGTGCGATTTTTTGCCCTTTTCAGGGTGTCTTTCAAGTCGTGCGAGAATTTTCCGATCGGCCCGACTTTCGGCCTGATCGTGCGTCGTGTAGTGTACAGGGGGTAACGAGGGGCGATCAGCCTCTCACGATCATCTACCGATCAGAAATTGTGAGGTCAGGAGAAAATCGAACATGTTTTTTTCAGTCGACTATCGTGGGCAAATTGCTCGGTGGGCATGCGCAAACAAGGATTCTTCTTCTTCCTCTCAGATGAAAACACAGAAGCATGGCAGGGGGTGCGGGTGAAATGGAGTTCTTTCTGTAAAATTGTCACGTTTGCTCAGGCACGTCTTTGTCCAAATACATTGTTGCCTTTTCTTTTTAGGGCTTTCAACACACAGAATTTGCTTCCGGATAGACAATCCAAGTAGCGCCATCTCACAGTTTTTATTCAAGTGTATTTAGCCAATAAAATGCTAAATCATTGCAATGCTAGTGTTTAGCTGCCACTTCCCCAGGTGTATTAGTGTGCTCATTAAGGTCAAGCTGATGGTTTGCATATTAAGGGGAAGTATGTACATTGCTGCCCAATAGGGAGAAACAAAAGGAAAAAATATGGAAGTGGTTTTAATGATCAAAAAACAAAAAAGAAATTATATGGGAGAAAAGAGAGAAGATAGTCGCTTCACTTTAACACCACTCCTACCATGCTATGCTCAAGAACAAGTCCTAGTGCGAACCCTAAAGGATCATGGGAAAAAACCCTATTTAAAAGCAACCTTGGCCCTTAAAAAAGAGGTCAGCTCTACCACCAAACTTTGACTTTGACAGTTTCAGTTTTTAGCAAAATTTGCATTCTCCTTTTACAGAATGTCTTTGTCTTGATGTTACTTTTGATCAGTTATCTGGCTATTTCATTGGACGGCTACTTTTTACTGTAACTTGACCAGAAATATGTTGAAGTAGTGCTACTTAAGTAGGTTCTTTTACGTGAGCACATTTCTTAGGTACTCTACCCACCTCTGGAGTCAAAACTTGAAAACAGGGGCTATGACTGGAAGAGGGGAGGAAATCTTAAAGAAGATTTTTTTAAGAATTAATCTGGGACCTTTTGATTGTATCTTCAGAGCTAGTTATTAGTTGTTTTGCTAATTTATAATAGTTATTTGATTTGTTTTTATTCTTTATTCAACAGTTTCTAAAATGTTATATCAGATTGGTTTCAAGGACTTGGCATAAGAATGTCCCCAAGTTTATTCAGGATTCTGTGTTCTTTCTTGGACGATTTTTTGAGGCTTTTACATTGTTTATATCAATATTGTAATTATATTACAGCAGATTTAAGAATATATTTACTTTTGGCTGATATACGTATCCGCATGTGCATGTGTTGCCCTTCCCTCCAACAGCAAAATTAAGAAATATATTGTAATAAAGTTTATCATCCAATCTAGGGCTGAACCATTTTACCAAAAATAAAACTGCGATTATTTTCAACCAATATTGCGATTTTATTACGATATTCCTTTGCCCTAAGCACAAACATGTAGACGTTTCATTCCAGGGAACATTTTGTTTCATTATCTTGAAAGCTTGCTTATCCAGAGCCCATTAAAAAACTTACCAGGTGCACCCAGCCAACTAAAATTAATCCAGGAGCACCAGAGGACCATCTAAAGCACTGCAGGACTCTTTAACTTAATTTCTGTGAGTGATTATGATTTATTAGTAAGAAAGAGGTTAGCCGGAAAGAGCTCCCTTAAATTCTAGGTCAAACACCTCTGGTGACCAACAGGCAAACATTGGAGTGGTGTGGGAAAAAAAAGAAAACATGACATTTTTAGGGGATAAATACATTTGCCAGCAGTATATCTCACAAACATTAAGCTTAAAGGGTGATCAGAATGTATGGTTAAAATCCAACCAACATAGAGAAGGAAATAAAAAATAATGGACCGCTATATACTGTATTGCTGACTAGACCCTAAATTATTTAGCTCCATAGGAACTTTCTACCTTTGAAAAGGACACAAATGCACTCACTTGCAACCTCTATATATGGTCCCCAGAGACCAGTGGTTTAATTAATCTAATTCATAGAGCTGGGATTACTTTATATCTGTAATTACTGGATGGAGTAAAAAGTCTTCATATTAACCTCTCTCTGTATTCCAAATGTATGTTTCCTTTAATCACAGTGCTTTAAATTTCCAAACCAGTCTTTAAAATATAATTATTTTTAACCTGAGTTATTGAACATCATTGCAACAGATAGCAAGCTTTATGTTTTGACTCTGTTACCTTGACAGACCCATTTTCTCACAGCTTGGCTAAGCTTTCCTCTCTTCCTTCTCAGTCTGCTCGTCCCGTCCCTTCAAGCAGCCATAACTGTCTCTGATAGCTTTTTCTCGTTCACGTTGCTTTGGGCCATTAAAGGGTATATTAAAAAAGAATTACATTTCACCACTATCATCTCTTCTTTCACAGTAGAGTAATTTTTTTTCTATTCTGGTCAAATGTAGTGACCACCTGGCTCCGTTCCTTAACATTTAACAGCACACAACAACAAGCCGACAAATCAATATAAACGCACAAACGTGACAGCACACCTAGAGCCTGTGGATTCTGCTCCAACTGCAGAACACGGATGCAGAGCACACAGGCACAAATGTTCAAGAGCAGACATACCGTTAGCACATGTTCCTCTTTGCTCTGCTCATCCATTTAGACCAAAACATCCGCAAAGCAGAAGCTGCAGGGACGTGAACCAGTTTCTTGTCTATGGCGGTTATTTGCGTTGTATGGGGGGCGTCTGTGAGCCGAGCGTGAAAAGCGACAGTGTCACACTCCTCTGTTCTCTCTTCCTTTTCTCATTGCTTGATGCAAAGGGAGGGCGAGCTGCTTCAGAACACACAGTGCTCTGCTCTACCCTGTCAGCCCCGCTCCATGCACAGCAGCCAATCCCACCATGCTGCCATGAATATTTCATTCACCCAGCCAACAGCTTATAAACACAGAGGGCACACATTCACATTTGGAGGACATACAAGTCCTCAGCCACCGTGGTATTCAGGTCATAAATGAAGAGTCCCCCCAAAACAAAGATAAATAGAAACAGGCACAGGTGTTGGGTCGCTCTGCCTTGCAGCCTGCAGTGAATCATAAAAAGGACAGATTGCTGTGAATTCATAAGACTCAAAATGCCTTAGTTCTTTTGACTTTGACTTACTCAATCCCACTCAACACATCAAGGTTAGACAAATCCTTCAACAAGTTCTAATAATCTAAGTCTACTGTATCTGTGTCCTTCTGTGCAACAAAAGCTTCCATAGATGGGGGTAAACAGAGCATATTTCTAAAATACGAGCAGTTATTAACCAGTTCATTTGGCTAATTTAAAGAAATCATAGTATTTTAACCAGGAAACAGAAAAAAAGTAATCATACATAAGCAGACATGGTTAATGTCAATAATACTTAATATAATGGCCTTCTATACAATACCAGCCTTAAATTATAATAATAGTGTTGATAGAAATTAGTAATAGACTAAATTTAAAGAGGGAACTCTAATGGCTGAATGAACACAAAGTGGAAGCACCCAAATTTAAGCGAATTAAACAACAATACACAATGTTAAACATAGTGAATATGTATTCCCTGAAAATACAGACTTTATCTCATCCATCTTGTTTAAGAAGCTTTAAAAAAGCCAAAGTAAAGAAATTCTCATTCAAATTTGCAATTTAGAGTCAAGTAGGGCTGCATCTAAGGATTATGTTGTAAATCAATTAATCTCTATATGAAGTTTTTTTTTAGATTGATTAATAATCGGAAAGCCAAAGATTCTTTTAAAGTAGACTTTTTATGAAATAAACCAGGTGAGACTCAAACATTTTCATTTGAGGAGTTTTAGATAGAACATAGACAGGCAATTTTTCTTTTTTTATCTTAAATGCTAAATGTTTATATTTTTTTTCATGATCTTGGTATAATTACCGCTCTAAGTAGGTTGCTCTGTCAGCTAAAGGCATGTTTTAGGGTCTCTATTCACCCGTTAATGAATAATCAGTTATAAAATTAGTTGACGATTATTTCAATATTCGATGAATCCCTATTAATTCGCTTAATTGTCTCAGCCCTTCAGTCATGTGAAAGTTATAATCTTTTGTTTTTCTATCATACTTAGGTATATCGATATTCAATTGAATATTTTAAAATACTGAACATTTTGGGTTCACAAAATTAAAACAGAAGAACATTTTTATATATCATATATATCATACTGTAAGCATCCCCTTTTTTAAATTTTTTTGAAATTACACAAAGGTATATCACATGACCAGAACATTTGGTAATCATTTTCTTGGTGGTTTGCCTTATTTCATGTTGTATACAAAGGTCTTTCAATTTAATTATCACACCCTGTTGGACAATTTTTTCAAATTCTGTGTTTAACACCCTTTTTTGTTCCGACTTTGCATCTACGAAGACCACAGGCACCATGTGACAAAATTACATAATTTGTAAATACATGGTTCCTGTCCCAAATAAACATGGCAGATAAGGGACAGCCCCTATTGGCAAGAGTTCAAAAATTTAAATATTCTGTCATGGTTTTTAGTTTTCAGTTATTTGTTGATCTTTGGTTAATTTTCCATTTAATCAAGCAGTCTTTAGTTACTCTCTGTTTTCCGCTTGTTTCCTTTCCCCTTGGCTTCCTTCTAGTTTGTTCCACTCACACCTGCTCCTCATTCACCTCATTAGCCCATCCTTTGTTCTGTTCGCCTTAAATACTCCACCTTTGCAGTCACTCAGTGCTGGTTCTTTTTTGTTGTTTTGTTTTTCCCTCGTCTCTGGCTTCCCATGAGAGTTTTTCCTAATGCTTTCTGGATTTTTGTTTGTCATTGATCCCTGTGTCAGCAACATTTCATGTTACTAATTTCACTGCGGAACTTAAATCTGTCAAACATAAGGATCTTAGTTATAGTGAAGGAAAAGTCTGTATTGAATGTAATGTGTACAATATTTACCATTGTTCAAGTTTCCAATTTGATGATATAAACTGCCAATGGCCAACTACAATTTATTGGATTGACTTTGCATAGTAAAAGTTATTTTTAGTATTAAAAAGGATTAAATAAGCATGATCAGGATAAAGCTTGACTTATATTGTTTAGTTTTAGGATAATTATATGGTTTTGTTAGGTTTTTTTCATACTGATACATGTCTAGGTCCCTTTAAACTGCAAACATTTAGTGCAAACAGCAGCTTTAAAAACTAGTCATTGGATTTAAATATTTTTTTTTAAGTCCAAAACCAGGCTTTCTACTCTAGTTGTGAAATAGTTCACAACTAGAGGACCTATGAAACAACTACCAGCAGGGTCTAGTCTGTCCACCCAAATAAGTACACACTAAAAGTAGTCTGCAATAGGATAAAAATACAAGAAGTCTTCACAACTCTTTAAACCCATAAAAGTCCTCAATATTTCCCACATGTCAGCGATGTAATCAATATAAATTTGGTTAGGCAACCGTGACAGTGACTTTTATCACACTGTGCTTAATAACTGTCTCAGGTTTCTGTGCTAATATAAAGCACTCAACTAGCTGTGGTTCTCTGTTTTATTAGTTTCAGAGGAATTCTGTTGTATGGCCTCTATGACCGAAGGATCTAGAAGCATTATTTACTAACACTTCCAGTAATTATGTAGAACAATCCTGTGTATTGGCTTCAGTCTGCTAAACTCGTACAAGGAAATTTCACAAAGGACAAATTCCATAGACTAATTAGTATAAAACACATACAGCCTCTTAGCAATGTAACAAGTCGAAGTTCTTTGAGTATCCCTACTTTCAGAGAAAGAGTGTGAATAAACCAATTAGAACTGCTATAAGTCTGGTAATATAATCTAGTTTCTAATGATACAGTGACTTAGCTTTGGAAGGGAAATTGACCTCGGTACATGTGAGTGATTTTTTTTTTTTTTAAGCTTTAAGCTGCACAAAAAAAGTACAGCAAGCTAAATTGTTGACACAGTTTTTCTTCTACACCTGGGCCTCTTGTTGTCATTAAGTTCAGCGTAAACTCCTTTGTATACAAAGTCATTCTAGAGCCAAGCATAAGACCATCTGTCTGACAGCTGAAGCTTGTCCTGAATTGGGTCATGCAACAGGAAGGTGATCTGAACTACAGCAGCACATCAGGGTGTCTAAAAAAGGAAAAGAATTGAGGTGCTGCAACAAACAGTGCAGGCTCCAGATATCAATCTGCAGTCTGGACTTTTGAGAAAGTCATGTAAACAATTATGTATTACTGTAAGTGTACATTCCGTACACTCTTATATATATTTACAACTGACTGGATAGCTCAGGAGAGCAAAATTGATCAGGAGCACTGAAAGGAAACATATTTGATGACTATGCTGATGTTTTAATGATAAAAATATTGAAATATGGAGTGAACTTTGTATTTTACTCGTTGCCTTTACATGCATGAAAGCACAATTGATGATGCCATTTTTTTGGTCATCTAAGTTTCTTTTTAGCCAACTTAAAGATGTGGTAAGAATCCGGTCATTATGATGCACTACCACACATAGGCATACAGGAGAAGCTAAATCCTAGATCCAAAATATCCACAAATTGAAACAAGCTCTATTTTCACTTAGACACGCATACAAGCACTCTGTTTAAACACTCATCCTTGTAACTTTCTAAAAAAAAAACTTCAATTCTCATCTTTAAAAATCTAAAGCTACAGTGTGTAATTTTCAGCAGCATCAACATGAACTACTCCCTTCACTATTTCTCCCCCTCCAACAATACTCATCACCTTCCACCACATCCACATCACATCAAGTGATGACGAGGTTTTTTTTTATAGATAACTTTAGAAATTGTATTTTATCGGTCTTTGTAGGATATAGATTTTATATAGGCCTAACCTGCAGAATTGACATTAGAGTGTGATGGCGATCTGTAGCAATTTCTAAGGCAATAGACACATAAGGCTAAGACTTTCAGCTCATAGATGATACTAAATAACTTATACTTATGTATAATATATTATAATTCTGTCAGTAAATCCAGATATGAAAAACTTTCTTTCCAACAATGTAAAAAGTGATGCATATTCATCCCCCTTTCCTCCAACACCCCTTGACAAAATTAGATGACATATATTGCCTTCATAGATCATCTAAATGGCAAGCAGACTCATCCTGTGTGTGATTTAATTTCAGTATAAATCTAGCTGTTCTGTGAGGTTTATTGAGGAACACAAATGAACAAACATGAAAACCAAGAACGCACTATAATGATCGGGAATAAAGCTGCAGAGAAGTCTAAAGCGGGGTTTTGTTAAAAAAAAAAAAAGGATGGTCTGAACATTCCACAGAAAAGCAGACACGTTACAGGCGCCGACCTCTACCATCCTGACAGATTTTTTTAAGTTTACAGTTATAAATACTATCTATTCATGGACTAATCAAATACAAGACTTTCTGTACACACTCGTTCTCTGTTCCTCTCATCTGTTCCACATTCTCCTCTGTGGTGATCTTCTTGCTATGTCTGCCTGCAATCATACTAAAAGGGCACAAGAAATATGTGATCTGCAGAAATTTCAACCATTCTTGTTAACTGTGTTTTTTTGCTCTCATTAGCTTAATTGGTCCAACCTCATAACATCACTGGTCTCCTGTAAAGCATATGTTATCACCGACTTTATGACTGTGTTCCTCATCTAATACTTTTAGTCTTCTCCGTTAGGTCACAAAGTCAAACAAGCATTATTCAATAGTAGTTCATAAATAGCACATTATGCTAATCTGCTTATTTATATCAATAATTTTCAAAAATGAATCACTTGGAATCTAGCAGCTGCTCCTACAAACCAAGCAGTCGCTTCACTTATCTGTCCTCAGGCTTTATTCTCCTTCTCTTTCTCTCCATCCTTACAGCTGAATCACACTCAGTTTGTGTTAATACATTTTTTTAAATACAATATTCAAACCACTAATAATAAAAAATTGTGTAAGAACTGGGGACAATGCAACCCTATAGCATTCGGCTCTGTTACGCAGAGATGGTTTGAATTAGACAAACCAAATGTTTATACAATTCACTAACATCTGTGCATTGATAGTTAAAACAACAGTGATTGAAATTAAGCTATATAAGTAAGTGTATCAAAAGGAAAGTTGTAAATATCTTCTAAAACTACTGATGATCAAGTGGCAGAGTTCTTTTGTCTTAAAACTTAGGAGACTAGGGACCTTCTTGTCAGAGAAAAAAGAGCTGCAGGGTCTAGAGCTGCTACTGAATTTACGGTATTAGAAATATATTGCTTTTAGAGTATGAATGCATAATTTGCTTGAGCTTTGTTCTAGTTAACACTTAAAGTTTATTTTTTTTTTCATTTATAAATGTCATGATACTCATACCTCTGTTTTGTTGGGGGTTTTTGTGTGGCCCAGAGGGCTGGTTTTTGCTCTCTCTATCTTTAGATACCTGTCATCAGATGATGTCGCCATTCCTATGAAAATTGCCCCCCACCCCCAACCAGACCCCGTTCCTTGTATTTTCAAAGTACCACAGACTGGATTGTATGTTAACACAGGCCTATCCCTAATGAAGGTTAAACATTATTTATTTTCAGCACAATTTTCAAGAGTGGGAAAAGAGAAAACTACATCTAAACTGTACCAGATTTAAGGTCAAAGTCTATCTTAGTCTGCCAAACATATAATAAGCTTTATCTAGTATAAGAATATCAATGTCAATAATTACAAAAAGTTAAGTATTTGTACCTAAATTTGAGTAGAAAAAAATCATGCATTGCTTATACATAATATAACTGCTAACCTACAAAGCCATGATAATCTACCTAAACAAAGACACAATGACTATTACGGTAGCTGGGCACTCAATCCATCTGTAGTGGGGCCACAGTAAGCTGTTCTTGATGGAAATCAACAAGGAGTCCTGTTACCAAACATTTAGAAAGAGGTCTATTGGTCGAATGTGCCTAGCGTATAGCCGTTTGGAAAACACAGCATGGTAAAAACTAACACTGCATATTATTCTGGACATAACATCCCCCTCAATGAGATATGATGGTGGCAGTATCCTGCCATTTTTATTTTCAGGAAGGTATTATTCCTTTCTTTTATAAAATGAAATTCTATCTGATAACAGGAATTGGGTAATCTAAAACTGGGGTCTTCAAAGTTTTCCAGGCCAAGGACCCCCAAACTGATGGCGAGATGGAGTGGGGACCACCTAAATATATTTTTTATTATAATTATCAATCTGGTCCTATAGTCACTCTATTACATATGGAGTAATATAACAAAAGTAATTTGTCCCTGGGATTATTAAAGTATTTCTGATTCCTGGTTGATGGGACAGGTGTTGTGAATGAAACGGTGCCCAGCTTGAAAGAGCTCCTGTGTGTCGCTGAATGTGTGCATTGATGACTGAAAGACATCTTCTGCCTCCATTTATCTGTTTACTACAGTGTGTTGAATTCATGTTAATGTGGATTTAAAGACATTTCAATTAGTGTAAAAAATTGCAGGGGGGGGATATAAAAAAAAAGTCTAATCAACCAAAATTTCCGCAACCCCATGCAGGACCTCCGAGGACCCCCTAGGGGTCGCGGACCCCCTGTTGAAGACCTCCAATCTAAAGTTCAATTTTTAACCTCTTAGTTTGAGTTTTTTAGAAGCCATAATCTAAAACGATAAACATTGATTTTAATTCTAAACCCTGTTTTTGCCTGTATTGTTATAAAGCAGTCTTCACAAACAAACTATCTAAACTCCTAGAAGCTTTCATTATAGCTGAAGCAGAGTTGTTAAGCCAATGGCTTTCCATGGGTTTTGAAAGACCCCTCTTTATGGACCCAGAACAAAAGACTTGGTGATAAAGACAATATTCCCCTGTTTAAAATCAAATTCATGTTTTCTAAACATGCATAAACAATCTGAATGCTCCATTGAAAGATTAACAATCGCAAGTAGGTGGGATTTATATGCAAGAGCAACTGAGAAAGTCTAGAGAGATGACGATTTACTGCTTGTGGGGGGGTCATGTGTCAAACACGTAAGTAGTGCACTGCAATAATGCAACCCCTTGACTTTCCGAGAATGCATTCACGTGTGTCTATGCTCACATGCATACAGTAAGGACGCACAAGTGGACAGCCCTACATCACGACTAATCTTGTCAAGTCCCTGTGCTTTTTAAAACTTAGCTCTGCAGCAAGTTTCTTTTTTTGGTCTCCTTAACACTGAATGGTGCGATGCTTATCTGCCTATTTGTGACAGTGACACCCAGCAGGCAGGATGTGGCTCTCAATTCCCACACATATATCACCAATAAAAAAATACTTTTTTATTTTTATTTTACCACTTTTAAGTTGGCATTTCTTTCACATTAAAATAACTAGCCGTGGAATTACTAAATCAAAAGAGCCTGTAACTGTGCAAAGAGCCTGTAACTGTGCAAAGAATGTGCAGCAGCTCGCTCAGCTGTAGCCCTCAATGGGAAACATGACGTAAAGCAACGCAGCGCGCGAGCGGAAAATAAAACGGTTAACTCATCTGTCATTTACTAACAGGCTTCTTGGACTATCACTCTTTTCCTACTCTACCCGTTTAAACAGTAAACCCAAATGTTTAGAGTTAAAAATTGTTTGTTTTAGTTACGCTATTAACTATTATTCATAGGGACTTTGTTGACTTATTGCGAATAACACCTTCAGTGTTAGAACAACCGTCTGAAAACAGGAATAAAAAGCTTCCATTAATATACGTTCATCATTTTTACTCAAATTTAGCCTCTACAGTGCCGAGAAAACACACATATTTAAAGTTAAGAGGAAAGCCGGTTAACAATAGAACTGGTTATCAAGCATCCCTTTGACTTGTGGTGTTGCTTGGCAAACACAGACAAAGAGCCGCGAGACGTACGATAATAAGGCTACAATAAAACCTCTTTTCCGAGTACTCACCCTGCTAAGGAGTGGGTTTGTTTGTTCTCTGGACTCGTCCATGGTGTTCCTGCTCTCTTTCTTTCAGCCCATCTGCCTTTCAGCACCGGTGAAGTACAGAATGGGGCCGGGTGACACCGGCTCTGTGTTCTCCTAACGACAGCGTAGAAACACGCCCCTACAGTGATTGACATTGGTAAATAGCCAGTTAGATTTCGAAACCTCATTCTCTCGGCCAATCAGCTTTAGAAACGCAACAATAGGGCGGGATGTGTTTTCCTATTGTGTAAAATAAATCCCAAGCGGGTTTTTCTGCAGGTAAAGGCGATTTTAAAAAAAAGTGCAGGTAATAACTTTGGTAATCTGAGATGACTCTTACAAAAATTGATTGCTGAGTGACTGACTTTATTGGGCTCACAGTGGAGGAATTTGATTTACTCGTTACATTGGCCCAAATAGCCAAAAAGAAGAAGGTGCCAGAGGAAGAAAAGGTGCATCGGGGTATAACACACACACACACACACACACACACACATATATATATATATATATATATATATATATATATATATATATATATATATATAGGCAGGATAATTATACAGGGGATTTACATGGGTATTCATGTAGATGGGTATTTGTCTATATAACTGATGCATTGGGTATCAAATACAAAGAAAAAGGTTATTGCACAGGGTATTTTATAGTAATCACACATAATACATAGTAATTGCACAAAATTACTTACGATTTAGAATTTAATTCATTAAGTTATTTTAACTTCAAATGTAAATTAAATTAGACCAATAAATACACTTTTTAAACTATTTTTCTATTTAATAAATGGTTTGGAAAATGTTATGTCATGCAATAATCATGGGAACAACTGCTGACTTATGCTGCGTTCACACTGGACGCATTAGGTGCAGCAAAATCGTGTCTGCTGCTTTCTTTTTGCTGCTTGTTCCAGTTTAGTTCTGACGCGCAGCTAAAGCAGCTTTGCTGCTCTAGCTATGCGGTCGACAAGTGGG